>NW_026647319.1:0-173812 GCF_950295315.1 Erinaceus europaeus | reverse complement strand
GTCTCACTCAAGCCACTTGCAAATACAGAATGATTACAACTTAGGCCATTTAAAACTTAATAAATTTTTATTTGGTACTTCCTATTGTTGATGCTTTGAGAGGTAGAGCAAACATAGTGTTAATTATCCAGTATAGTATATAATTGTATAGTATTAATAGTAGTATTGTAGTATACAGTATTATACTGTGTCATATGGTAATATGATTATTGTGGGGGTTCTGGAGTTAACCCATCAATTTATGTCTGTGAAACTGGAGTAGTTACTATGCTTAATGGAAGGCAGGTATTTGGTTTCTACTAGGTACTTTATTTTTTTTTTATCATTGTCAGTAGAAGAAAGAAAACTATAGATGGAATAGAAGTTTGTGCTTCCATGCTGAAGAGATAATATGTTAACATCAAAAATTACTTAAGATACTTTGCAGAATTTGCCAGAGAACTCCTCTATAAGTGAAATTCATTGAAGTTAATAATGTTCTTTCTTGGAGGAAATCGTCTCCTTTCAGTTTCGGATGCCTTATGAAAGAGTAAGAAACATCGTCACCTCCTCCCCACCCCCACCCATTCCCCACCTGTGGGGGGGGGGGGACACTTCACAAGCAATGAAACAGGTCTGCAGGTGTCTTTCTCCCTCTATACCCCCCTCCTCTGTCAATTTCTCTCTGTTCTATCAAATAAAAATTAAAAAGAAAAAAAAGTGGGGGTGGGTAATGACCACTGGGAGTGGTGGATTCATAGTGTTAACCCTGAACCTCAGTGATATCCCTGTTGTAAAGAAAGAAAGAAAGAAAGAAAGAAAGAAAGAAAGAAAGAAAGAAAGAAAGAAAGAAAGAAAGAAAGAAAGAAAGAGGCATCACTACTTAGAGAAGTAAAAGAAACTGAGAGGGTGAAGAATAGAATGAAAGACTGGCAAATTAATTTTCATTGCCAATAATTGTAATCTCTCCATTTTAGGTGTTTTATCAGTGTTAATCAATTCTTCAATTAAATCTCACAGTTACTATTCAAAGAGAGAAAATGATTTAGCTGGCACTTACATGAAACATTTTTTCCCACCAACAATATTGCCTATACATGTTTTCTTCCTGTAAGTTGACATTTGCAGTTTATTAATATTATTTTTAGAATAATATCCATTCTTTTTTTCCAGTGATAAAAATCAGTTTACCACAATGCATATCTTTTTAGCACAAATAAAGGAAAATCTAGTTGAATTTATTATAATCAACCTAAAGTACAATTTATTTTGATTAGAGTCTAATCTTTTGTGACTTTTTTATTGCATTGTAAATCCTTTATCTCTCAAATCTCTATTCTTCAGTAAAAAATTATTAATAAGAATCCTGTCTTACTGTAAATTACCAGAACTATCTTTCCACAGTAAAAAATTTACTCCTTCTCTTCCCCCTCTTCATGTTTCAACCACTTACATATCATATCACATCATATAATATCATTATTAATTCCAAAATTAATGACTATTTTTGTCCACTTAGTAGAACTGTTGTTGCAAGTTATTGAAACAGTGAATTTAAGAGAAAAGTAGAGAATCTTTTCATATGCTTTCCCCCATCATTAACCAGTAACTTTATGACAGAGTATATTATGAAGAAAGAAATTAGAATTGGAAAATTCCAGGGGTCCGGGTAGTGGGACACCAGGTTGAATGTATATGTTACAGTGCCAAAGACCCAGATTCAAGCCCCTTGTCCCCACCTGCATGGGGGGGAGCTTCACAAGCAGTTAAGCAGTCCTACAGGTGTCATTCTTTCTATCTCCCCCTTCCCTCTCAATTTCTATCTGTCTCTATAAAAAATAAAATAAAATACAAATATTGGGGCCAGGTGTTGGCTCACCTGGTAGATTGTAGCTCATATGCTACAATATGCAAATACCCACGTTCAAACCCCAGTCCTCATCTGCAGTGGGGAAGCTTCATGGGTAGGGAAGCTGTATTGCAAGTGATTTTTTTTCTCCATTCCTATTTCTCCTTCCCCTCTAGTGTCCTGTCTTTATAAGTAAATAAAGAGATAAATAAATATTTCAAAAAACAAAAATTCCATAAAAAGAATTTTGTCACAGGTTAGATGTAGCCATGTCATATTTTGACATGAGCAAGTTCTTTTCAATGATTGATCTCTTTTGATTATCAGCTCCTCCACAGCATGACTTAGTGGATAAATAATGCTCCTTAAATTGCTGAGGTATCTGAATTTGGGTTGACAGGAATAAAATCGTTTCCTCTTCATTTCAGTCAAACTATCAACTGTGAGTCTCACACAAGGTGACAAAATTGACAGATACCCTATTTGTCCTTCCAGGCAGGAAAATCACTCTTGAATTCTCAGAGTCACAACCTCTTATTGTTTATAAGGGACATAACCCACAGGTTCTTGCCTTGTCTTGGACTGTGAACTCCTTTGAGCATCCTATGCAAGCTGTGTATGACATTTCTCTTACACACACACACACACACACACACACACACACACACGCACACACACACTTCTTACAATTAGTGTCCATTCATAGAACTTGCTCTTATCATTTCATTTAAGGAAATACACATCCCAAAATGATTATGTTAAATGCCTTATTTCACATAAATTCTAACCTTGTATCCTTCAAGTTGTTCACTGCAACTTCTTGAGAGTTAATCATACTTCTTCCTCAGCTGCTCTAAGAAATGAGTCATCTGGTTCTAAGTAACTCTAGTTTCATTCATTCATTCAGCGGTATCTTCAAGTCCTTGTATTTGTGGATACTGTGCTAATCCATTCTTCTTTTCTGTAACACCATGTCAAAACCAAAGAAAAATCTAAATGACAACCTTGATAGCTGATCTTACCTGTTGGTGAAATTCCAGAGAGCTTGTTTTATCCTTTTCTTTCCCCCCAGAGAGAAATAACTGACCTCTCAGGATGGGGGTCTGGATTGACCAGTCAATACCCATGTTCAGCGGGAAAGCAATTACAGAAGCCAGACCTTCCACCTTCTGCATACCACAATGACCTTGGGTCCATACTCCCAGAGGGATAAAGAATAGGAATGCTACCAGGGGAGGGGATAGGATATGGAGATCTGGTGGTGGGAATTGTGTGGAGTTGTACCCCTCTTATCCTATGGTTTTGTTAATGTCTCCTTTTTAAAATTAATTTAAAAAAAAAAGGAAATAACTGACCTCTAATACAGGTCTAGATCTACTCAGAACCATTAGTGGTATTCTACTGCTCTTAAGACCTAAGCTAATTCCCTGGCAGGCATTGAAGGGTGCTGCATACATTGGGAACTTAATTTCCAGGTCCCTTTGCTCAAGTAAAATCATTCTGCTCACTCTGCACAAAATCATTTTTTAAGTGTTGTTATTCATTCAAGCAAATATCACTCAGAAATTTACTATTTTCTGGAAAATTTCATCCTTTCCACTTGAAATCTATCATAGGTACATGACAAAGTTTCTCTCTCCTGATGCTTATATGACTATGCCTAGTCGTGTATTGGTTTATCTTTTTTTATGTTTATATGATTCAACACTATTTTTTAAAATTTATTTATAAAAAGGAAACATTGACAAAACCATAGGATAAAAGGAGTACAGCGTCACACAATTCCCACCACCAGACCTCCGTATCCCAGCCCCTCCCCTGATAGCTTCCCTATTCTTTAACCCTCTGGGAGTGTGGACCCAAGGTCATTGTGGGATGCAGAAGGTGGAAGGTCTGGCTTCTGTAATTGCTTCCCTGCTGAACATGGGCGTTGACAGATCGATCCATACTCCCAGCCTGTCTCTTTCCTTCCATAGTGGGGAAGGGCTCTGGGGAAGCGGAGCTACCAGGCACATTGGTGGGGTTGTCTGTCCTGGGAATTCTGGTCGCATCCTGTTAGCATCTGGAACCTGGTGGCTGAAAAGAGAGTTAATATACAAAGCCAAACAAACCGTTGGACAATTATGGACCTAAAGGCTGGAACAGTGCAGGTGAAGCGTTAGGGGGTCCCCCATTTTGTCGATAGCTAGTAGGCATATTTTAGTTATATTTCAAAGGGCCTGTAGCTATACTAATGGGATTTTTTTGTTGTTGTTGTTTTGTTTTTTTGTGTTTTGCCTGAGCCTGAAATCTGATATGAAGGGGAATCCTAATTATTGTCTGGGGAGATGATGTCATGGCTGGGAAAAGGACTAGAAAGCTAGATCAGGGAAGAGAGTGGCTCCTTAATATGGGAAAGGGGTATAAATATTACTGTAAACCCCATCAATTTAATGTGATCTGGGGCCCATAATTAGCTTAGGAGCCTGTGTGACCTCTGCATCCCTCTAGATCTGAGCTCACATTCTGTGGTCATGAGTAGGAACATTCCATGCTGCCCCAATATTGACCCACCTTTCTCAGGTGTATCATAGAGTATGTTGTCCATCCTCCCTTCGGAGGATGGAACATTCTCTACCATTGTTGATTCAGATTGAGGGCAAGGTCCTATGGGGGCCCACAAAGTGGTCTATTTTGTTGTTCCTAATAGAGATGACTGGAAACAATGGAGAGAGGGATTTATTTGAGGTCTAGGCCCATCAAGTCTGTCTGGGAGACTCAGGACTCTCCGATTAGGGCCCCAGGACTCAGCACTATTTTATACTTAAGTTTTTTTGAGGACTGTTAGCATGACACTTCATGGATTTGTTCAAATGAGGGCTAGTAAAAATAATTTCTCTTCAAAGGATTTCCAACTTATTTCTATTTTTAGTAGTTGACTACTAACAGAAGGCTCCTTCAATTCACATGTTGAAATTCTTTACTCTAACTTGAATTTAGATCCATTGGCCAAGAATATTCTTATTTTATTTGCTTCCAGAGTCCAGAAAACCTTGGAAGGCTGCCTTATAGAGTGATGGAATGAAAAATCAGACCAAATCAACCAGACATAGTCTCCTGCCATAAATGAGCATTCCACACCAACACAGAGACTCTTCCATTTCACTACTAGTTCCTCAAGTGCCTCCTGGTTATAATTATCTACTTCAAAGTCTTCCAAATACTCTTTTAGAGATGACTGCCCCCAATACAAAATAATATCCAATTAGATGCAAATAGTCACCCAGCAGGGAAGGAGAGACAAGGAAAAAGAATCATCAGCACTTGGACTAATCAGAAAGTCTCCTGTCTTGATGAGGATTTTCTTTTTCTCATTTATCATTCTATCCACAGAATCCTCGTGTGGCCAATTTGCTCCCTATTGGTAATCAGCTAGTTATTTTTACTCTCATTCTTCTCTCTGGGACTGTCAGACTGTTTGGGGCAATTTATCACCCACATGGGCCTAACCCTTCAGTGTCTAGAAATGGGGGAGGGAAAGCTATTATCCTGGAAAGATAAGTAGAAGGCTGTTTGACGGTTTATATTTGGTTTTTAAACAATGATTTCCCCAATGAGGTAAGTAAAATAATGACACAACTGTGTAAGAGTGAAACAATGAAAGTTTCAAGACTAAGTGCATTATGCAATGGAAATGATCTCCGGCTGTGAAGTTTGTTACTCTGAAAGGACTTGTTCTTAAATTGTCTTTACAACCCCCCAAAGGGCATTACCTTACATTCATTATTTAAATTTGCAGGAAGCAGCTCTATGAAAATTATTAACCTAGAAAGGAGAGTTTTAAATATATATAATACATTTTTGGTAATTCTAAGCAACTTTATCTTACCAACTAGAAGGAATATAATCTTTGAAGTCTGTTCCTTTGAAGCAGCAGAGGTAGACTGTTCTATTTGTTGCTGCCAGAACTTTTCAATTACAGTGTATCACATTGGTTTGCCTTTTGCCCTCTCTCCCTCTAGCAGTCTTTGTCTCTGTTTCCAATGAAATTACTTTCAACAATAACGATTACATTTTTCTGAATTTACCTGGAGTGTCATGGAAAGGTTGACCTTGCCAACCCACTTACATACTCAATTTTTTCCCAAAATATAGCTTGCAAATAAAATCTTCGTGTCAATGCATTTTCTAACTAGTGAGTCTCTAAAATGAACTCTGAAGAACCAAAGATCAGATCTTAAAACTGTTTTCAGTCACTGTCGTCAAAAGTTTACATTGCCTAAATCCAAGGGCAGCCTTAAGGAAGATGTTAGTGTGACACAAATTGGCATTTGCTTGGCACTTCCTTTGCTCACAGCAAACTCTATTCCATGGAAGGAAGCTGAGGGTTGAACAGCCCTTCTAGCTATTTCCTTAGAGACTCTGAATACAGACAGACAGCAACATGATCTGAATCTTGAAATGTTTATCTTCATCATTTTTCATTTCTTGGACCCTTTATTGTGTCCTATATACCTCATATAAATATCAACATATGTAACTTCACTTTTAGGTGTATCTATCTATAAGGGGAATTGAAAGAGACTGAGAATGCATGGCTGCATGCCCCATATCAATATTACTTGCTTTTCATCTGCTAATTCCTTCCACGCATGACTGTTTTCAAATGGGTGATATCATAACCCAACAGCTGTCTTGGACTGGAAACTAAAATGCTTGGAGAATTTCAGTCTTTTGTATTACTTACTTATATTGGTCTCTTTACCAAAATACCAAAACAATAAAAGAATGGTTGGTTTGTTTTAGGGAAAAAATTATTCTGCTCCTTCAACTGGCTTTACTACTTATTCTTCTAAAGTTTTATTGTAATTGCCCCTGATTCTAATTTTGTTTGCATGAATGATGCACTGTGAACATATTGACATAAACTCTTATATCTGGTATTTGCTGAGAATGGAAAATTGATTTTGTAAAAGTCAGTTTCCCATCCGCCATTTATGAGCAGCAAATGAGTAGAAAGTAGCATTTCACCTGCCCAGTACACCAGGTTGTCCAGAACAAGGGTTTTATCATCTTGCGTAATGAGTACACACTGATTAGTATCTGGATCTGCTGAATACAATGAGCAGAGGCCTCAATGCCCTACATAATTAACCTGGCTACCTACTCACTAGTGTCTTTTCGTTTTGATATTTATGGAACTAGCTGGTTCACGTTATCATCACCTAAAATTGCTTCATCACTAAAATCTTGATATCTGATAGCAATCTATTTTTCTACCTGTTCTTCTAGCCTCTTATCTTGCCACTCCATCCCTGTCACAATATCCTGTATCCTGATCCTTTCCTCAATTGGGGGCATTATGCCAACTCTTTATTCCTGAAAAATTGTGCTCTTAGGAGACTGGGAAGAAATCCAACAATTAGTAATCCAAATGTCCCCAAACCACCAGCTGCCACACAGGATATGTCCAGACAGCACATTTCCATAATCTGAACACAGAGCAGGAGGAAACATTTAGAAACTTTGATTGCTACTTAACAGAAAAACGTTTATTGAAACAAATAATCAATTACTAGTGCTTACCTTTTGCACGTCTCTTTACTCCATTGTAGTCATTCATTTTTACTGAATTTCAAATGTGTTCATAGTGAATGATCAGAACTAAAGATTAAGCAATAAAATTGCAAAGCTAATGTTTCAATTCAAATCATTTGAGATTATCTAGATGACCTAAACCCTCTGTAATATTGTTCTGCTTGATATATCCAGCAGCTAACTGTAAAAATCCTCTTAGAGTTGTTCCTTCACATTAGATCCAGCTCTCCCAAACATCCTAACATCCCTACAACCAGCCCACTCACCACTAGGTGTTGTCTGCTATTTCACAAAGTGCCTTTCCTGAGATTAAGACAGTTAACCTGTCTGTTCAAGACCTTAATCTGTTGCCCTTCTTGGGATCCCTGACTTGCAATTGTTGTGTAATATGGATGTAACTAGAAAGAGTTTCTCTAGTATAGCATGGCTATACTATAGAAGTCATTTTTCCTGCTGCTAATATAGAAGCTGACACACAGGACTGAGCTTTTCCTATTCTTGTGCCAATATTGTCTATGGATGACAAATTTTCCTGTTGTGTATGGGTACAAGCTGTGATATTGTCATTTAAGGGCTTCTAGTAGCAGTGAGAGGAAAATTATGAACCAACTCCCCTCAGAAAGGAAGTGCCAAAAAAATAAAATAAAATAAAATAAAAAAGGAAGTGCCTATTCAAACAGTGGCTGGTTTATACATGGTAGCTGCCTCCTTCCTACCAGGAAAGACCACACCTTTGCAATTGCTGAATCTCTAGCTTCAGGGTCTATAACTTGATATGATAGGAAAAGGTTTGGCAGAAGCAACATTTGACATATTCACACTTATCCCACATCATTTTGGAAAAGAATTATCTACATGCCTTTTCCTGGAAGACAGAATTTGCCATCTTCATTGACTGAGTCATTAATTTACAACAAATGATACAAAAATGACACACATGTGACATTGTAAACTTTCTACAAATTTTAGTGGTAAATGACCCAAGGCACTGTCTCTGTTTTATTATTACATTATAGATGGATTTGGGGAATGGAAAAACTATGACAACCATAAAAATCAAAGGGCCCTTACAGTCAGTTCAACAAACAAATCTCTCTCACATGTTCTAGATGCCACCCTGAAGTCCAGAGAAGTCATATGACTTACCAACAATGAGATTTAAACAACACAGATCAGATTCAGGGTTTTATGGCTTGAGTTTTTTGGGGGTTTTTTTGGTAAATTTTATTGGGAGTGGAATGTTCTTACAAGAAAGCTACAAATCATAATTATAAAATATACACTAAGCACATCTATATAGCCAGCACCCAAAGCAGGAAGCTTCTTCTTACATAGCATGGCCCCAAAGCTCCAGAAATGGACACAACTTGCCTCCTCCTCCCATAGATAAACACAATACTGTTTTCTAGTATGGTGTTATTCTTGCCTGTTATTGAAAACAATGTACAAAGGATTATATGTTGTGCTTGTTCCAGGCTTCCTTCATTCAACAACATGTGGATGAAATGCATACACTTTGTTGCATACAATTTCACAATTTTCATTGCTCTATAGTAGAGCTTTGTGTGAATGTTGTACTTGGAATTTTTTTTTCAACTTTTGATAGTAGAATTTACTTAGCAATTTGGGGTGGTTGTGAATAGTGTTGATCAAAGCATTTCTGTATGTGCCTTTTAGTATGTATGTATGTATTACTAGATTATTATTTTTCATTGCCACTATGGCTCAAGGCCTACATAATTAATCCATTGCTTCTGGCAGTCTTTCCTTGCCTTCCCGTACCTCGCTTTCCCTTTTCTTTTCCTTTCTATTCTCCTTTATACCTTCTCTTTCATTTGATAGGATAAAGATAAATTGAGACGGTGGGGGAATAGAGAGTGAGAGAGAAAGAAAGACATCTGTAATATTGCTTCACCTCTCATGAAGTTTTCCCCATACATGTGTGGACCAGAGACTTGAACTTGGGTTCTTGCACAAAGTAACCTGTGTGCTCAACCAGATGTACCATCTCCCAAACCCAAACTGGATTTTTGTTTCCATACTTTATATCTAATTTTACTCCTAAAAATGTTGCTAGAAAGAATGAGTCTTTAGTAAACAAGTTTTAGTATTCTGTGAAGTTCTCACTGTACCCATCCTTGTGTTGGTAACCCAAGTTGAACCCTATGCAGAATTACATAATTATAAAGAAGTCAACAATAAAGCACTTATGGTTTGGACCATTAATTACATTAATTTACAAGTATATTAAAGGTTCTGAACACTATTTATTGAATGAATGAGCTATAGATGGTGTCACTGACCATTGCTTCCCATTCCTAGAAATTCTGTAGAGGTAATCTCTGAGTTTGGTGTTTATATTTCCATTCCCCTTTCATATGATGTGTGTGTGTGTGTGTGTGTGTGTGTGTGTGTGTTTCTATCAATATATGATATGCTATGTGGATTTAAATTAACGGTATGTCCGAAGCATTTTTTGTTGTCAAAATATAGGAATTAATTTTGTTGTTATTGTTGCCACAAATAATATCAGTGGATGAGTGTCTATATGCCTATATCCACTGCTCCTGCCTACCTTTTTTTTAATAGACAGAAATTGTGAGTGAAGTAGAAGATAGAGAGGGACAGAGAAAGATACATATAATACAGCTTTACTGCTTATGAATCATCTTCCTTCAGGTGGAAATCCGGGACTTGATAACCTGTGCTTTATGGGGTTCATCACCTCCCAGTCTCAATATATGGATTTTTATTGAGCTGTATAACATGCTACTCCTCAGTGGAGTCTAATATTCTCATATTGTTAGTGAGGTTTCAAGTATGATACCCATTCCTATGGTAAGTATTTATAGGTGGTGGAGACATCAAAAATAGAAATACTGTTTCACAGTCCATGCACCCTTTTTATAATTTCAAAACATCTTTCAAAATAACTACTTGAGCCTTAAAGCCAGGTATCGCAATCCTTGAACCCGGGTCCCGCGAGGGGTCCCCAGGTTCGAGGCTGGAAACTGGTTCTTGTGAGCCTTAAACCCAGGCCTCGCAAATAACCATTTGAAATCATTCTTTTATCAGTGATCTTTCGTTAATTTACACTCTGTCAGCAGAAAATTTGTTTTTCCTCACTGTTGTTTTCATTGCTTTTATCCAACGTAGGTATTTTTGCTAAACTACATGTGAAAAATATCATCTAGTCTGCATTTCCATTCATATTACAGGAGTCAAATATTTTAAAAATACTTTATGAAGATAAAAACATTCTAATGTGTAGCAATGAATTTCATGAATAAAATTAAGAGAAAAATACATCAGTTTGTTGATTAGGTTAAGATTTGATTCAAGCCTGCAAGTGTATTTGCTGGGTGGATAAGTACTACCAGACCCCTGTCAGTGTATGTCATTATGGCTAGATTGTTCTTCATTCTAATCTTCATAGCTGGAAATCCTTGGTTGCATTCTCACCCAAATGCTAACTAACATCTTGGAAACATTCCAGGTCATAAAGAATCTTAAGCTGTTATATTGGTACAAAGCAAAAACATTTGGAGACTATCCAGTATATTGTCTTAGTACTTTTTTCTTTATACTAGGAGCTAAAAGAAGAAGGAGGAGGAGGAGGTGGTGGAAGAGGAGGAAGAGGAAGGGGAGGGTGAGAAGGAAGAGGAAGAGGAGGAGGAAGAGGAGAAGAAGGAGAAGGAGGAGGAGGAGGAGGAGGAGGAGGAGGAGGAGGAGGAGGAGGAGGAGGAGGAGAAGAAGAAGAAGAAGAAGAAGAAGAAGAAGAAGAAGAAGAAGAAGAAGAAGAAGAAGAAGAAGAAGAAGAAGAAGAAGAAGAAGAAGAAGAAGAAGAAGAAGTAGAAGAAGAAGAAAAGTGGTGCCCTGTGATTTGCCTATTGGTCATGAAAATGGTGTCTGTAGTTCTGCAGACATGCTGTGTGGGATGTGAAATCCTAACTATAAAGCTATAATGAGCAACTTGTGTATGGTTAGATATGTTGAATTCAGGGTCTCAACAAGTTCTCAACCAACATCCGTATACCGGGATCCTTATACTGGTCCTTGTGCTTTGCGCCACATATGATCTCATATTGATTTTATATAGGGTTCCTTGTAGCATTTTAGTCTAGGATATGGAAATAGGAAGCGTTTAACAAACAGACCCACAAGAAGACTAAATTGCATATGATTTTTACCTAAAGCATAGACTGACGCATGTTTGCTCAGACCTTAACCTCCTAATCCTCCGCCTGACATTTCAGACCTTGACCTCCTGACCCTCTGCCTATGACACTCTGCCAGAAAGTTTTTTCAGTTTGGATAAAATTAAAAGGTGGACTTAATTTTAATAACTGAAGGACCCAGCAATTGGTTCAGATTTTTATTGTCTCACAAGAACTTAGCCTTCCAGGTTGTGATTTAGAATTTCTACACACTTGGTGTGCAGGACAGATTATACAATGGATCTAGAGATGGAGTTTCTGAGTGGGATGAACTAAAACCCCAACTTCTTTCTCAGTTTCCCCAAAGTTCCTTTATCTTTGAGGTCCAAAGAGAAGACTAATTTAATGAACAGACATCTGCTGGGTACCTTTTGATAAAAACTGTAGAAGTGTGTTCCTTGTCACTATTCAAGTCAGAAAAAAAAAAAAACTTCCCATAGGTAACATGTCATCAATGAGAATAACCTTTGAAAATTTAAGGATTGCCTAGGAAAATGGAATATGAATATATTGTTACTCTATTAATACTTCATCTATTCATTAATTCAGTTACCCCCTACATACTTGTGAGGTTTACCCAATGCTTACTTTATCCACTGTGCATACACCAAGGGGACAATGGTTAATGAGGCAGATACAGTCTTTGTCCTATCTATACAACCTACTCAAGCAAGGAGATAGACAGTGTGATGAATGTATAGGAGTTGCCATGAAGGGGTTTGAGGAAGTAAAGGCTGGACTTTGAAATCACATGGTCTGGGTCATCTCTCACTCTGTGTGAGGTAACACTGTCATGGGATGCCATCTCCATGCTGCTCCTAATGAGCATTATACCTGATGTGAGGCACCAGGGTGAGCAGCCAGCTTAGATCTCCAGAACAATTATTAAGGTCTCATTACAGTCCTCTCTTGGGGTCTCTGCTTCAGCATCATATGATAGGTGAGACCACTGATAATGAAACTTCTGTGCACATTTCACAATAAGGTAAACTTAATTCCAAATTGAGAGGAAGAGAGAAAGAGAGAGATGAGAACAGAGACCCTGAATAAACAAAGACAAAGGCAGAATGGAAAAACAAGTAGCATGTGATCATACTCTTTATGTTTCAAGTAAATCTGATACCAAATACCCTGTCCAGGAAGATAACATCAGACTTGGAATCAGGACACCTGGCTTGATTTATACTCCCATCATGCTCTAGCCCTGACCTCAACAAATCATTGAATATCTTTAGACTCAGTTTCTTCATTGACAAAAAGGAATTTCAGCCACCATATCTCTCACTGGGTTTTTCTGTCATTCAAATGAGATTAAGCAAGTCAATGTTCATGAACATTGCTTGGGGTCATGGAAGTTGGGAAATTGTAGACTTCCCAGAAAGAGAATTCTACCATCCTCCTTTTCTTTCCTCATTACCTTCAAGGTGTATTTACATAGTACTCCTAACTTTTCTTAATGTATATATTTATTTATTTGTTTACTTATTGAATAGATAGAGACAGATATTGAGAGAGGAAAGGGAGCTAGAGAGACAGAGAGACACCCGCAGCCCTGCTTCACCATGTGTGAAGGTTTCCCCATGCAGGTGGGGACCAGGGCTTGAACCTGGGTCCTTACACTCTGTAATGTGTGTACTTAACCAGGTACTCAACTGCCTGGCCCTATGCTCCTAACTTTTCAATTCATTCACACTTCAGTCATTTCACATTTATATTCCATTGCCTCACTATCTCCCCAGGTTTTTTATTGAAAGACCAAAGTGACCCACCTCTCTTATTCACTCATAGCCTTCCAAGTGGATCTCATATGACTTGGCTATGTTGCTAACCCCCTAAGGCTAGAGGGTCATAGAATAAATGATAGGCTGGGTAGATTTATGTTTGTCAAGCAAAGTTCTCTGAGACCTATGAGTTTCTAATCTCCATGGGAGGAAACATTGTAGTGTGCTGGAATGATGAAACACTTGGTAGAGATCAATCATTGAATCTCACTTGCCAAGTCAAGAGAAAGACTATGTGACGTTTATGAACAGGTCCTTCACAAACTCCATAGAAGACAGCCTCTGGCTTCTAATGGCTGGAGTGCCATCATTACTCAATTAAAGAACAAACTACCTGGGGAGCTTTGAGAAATCCTGTGTTTTCTGACATTTACAAATGGTATAGATCTTCAAGAACTGTTTCTCTATGTCTATCTTCTCTGACTACCGAAGAAATAGATCTTTTAAGACTATGCAAAAATTTGAATGAGATAAATTATAAGGGATCCCCACAGATTAAACATGCCATTTACAGCAGTGATCATCAGCAACCCTAGAAGAGCACCTAGCCTCAAAGCAAACCCAGACCTTAAGGAGAGCAATAATGGGTGACTTCCTTAAGTCAGGGGTGGAGTCAGTTTGGTCCTGCAGCCCCCTAGCTGTGTAGTTGCCAGTGGCTCACACTCTTCAATATCATCATAGTAGGCAGTATAGCAGTGATTTTAGCACAAGAGGAGGTAAGGTAAAATTCCATACTGATCATACATTACTTTAATAATCCTGAGCAATATTTTTAGCCTTCTGAACGTCAATGACCTCTTCTGAAAAAATGGAGGTGATATTCCTCTTGCAACATCATTGTGAGAATGCAGTGAGAAATTGAGGATAAAGTACTTAGTGCATCACCTAAAACATAGCAAGTACTTAATCTGTAGGAGTTTTATTTAACTACCCATTTGGGGGAAGCAAAATAAAATAGCATAATTTAGCACTTCCAAAAGTCTTTCTTTCCCTAAAATGTGGTTTTACTACTGACATCAGTTTTGATGACCCTATCTATAATAACAAACTTGTGTTATTATAGATTATTACTGCCTTTCTCCACACCATGCTAAACTACTCCTCAATATTTTTTCATAGCACCACTATCACTAAGAGACCACATAATTTACTCAGTGTTTAGATCTGTCATTTAATTGACTTATTTTATTATTCTTGTGTTTTTAATTTATTTTATTAGTGACTTCATAAGATTACTGGGTATAGTTCCATACTGCACTCATGAACACGGTTTTGAGCCCCCCAAACACACACACACATACACACGCACACACACACACACACACACACACACACACACACACAAATATACCCACTCCATAGCTCTCCCCCATTCTTTCCAAGGATAACAGCCATAGTTTTCACAAAGTTTGACATTCTTTTATAAATGAGTTAATTTGTTTCAATTCCTTATACCACACATATAAGTGAAATCATATAGTAGTTGTTTTTCAGAGAACTGCAGATCATTTGGTAACAGATATAAACTATAGCTACAAGAGTCTTTGAACACAAACACCAAACTGAAGAATCTCAAGATATTATTTATGATAAGAAAAAACAAAAAAGCTCTAAGAATGATTAAACGTTCTAGAGAGAAAAATGGCATCAGTTAACAAAAACATAGAGGACTGTATGCATGTAAATGTGTCATAAAGTAGTATACATATAATTTTTATGTAAGTATGTAGTATCTAAACACATCTAAGAGAATCTTTCTAAAACTGTTTTTGTCTCGCTATTCTTTGCTTGAGCATCTTCTATCCATTTCTTCCTCCCCTGTCATACTTTAAAGTTGTCTCATATTTCATTGACTTATGATTCTGGGTCTGTTTTTACTGCGTATCACCTTGTTGAGTTAAATGTTCCTTACTTCTTTCATGTGGAACTCCTTTCAGCTTGGCAAACTCCTCTAGTTTTTGTATGTTTGGCACTGTTTTGATTGCACCTTCATATTTTTCTTTTTTAAATATTTTACTTTATTAATCGATAGAGACAGTGAGAAATTGAGAGGGGAGGGAGAGAGAGAGAGAGAGACACTTGCAAACCTGCTTCACCACTCATAAAGCTTGCCCCCTGCAGGTGGGACCAGGGGCTTGAACCTAGATCCTTGCTCACTGTAAGGTGTGCCACTGCCTGACCCCCCCCCTTCATATTTTAATGATAGTCTTGCAGGGTAAAGTATACATGGCTGGCAGTTGTAGTCTTTTAAAACCTTGAATATACCACTCTACTCTCTGCTGGCCTCCATCCTTGATGCAAGTCTTTATAAGTCACTATCTTCTTTTCCTTAGCTGGTTGTAAAAATCTTTCTTTGGCCTTGATTTGTGATAGTTTAACAATGATAGTTCTTGGTGTAGGCCTATCTAGGTTTAGAAATTTGGGAGTTCCCTATGCTTCCTAAACATCTGTATACTTTCCATATCCCAGATTTAGGAAATTTTCTGCTATTATTTCTTGAAAATGGTTTCTGTTTTCTTCTTTCCTCTCCTTTGGAGATCCCTATAATTCTGATATTTGCTTTTCTAATGAAGTCTTCAATATCTGGAAAGGTAGCTTCATTTTTCCTAAACCATTTTTATACTTCTTTAAAGTCAAAGACAGTAGCCAGATTTTCTTTTATTTTTGATGTTTTCTATTCTGCATGGGTAAGTCTGCTTCCTACTTGCTGTTTGAAACTGGGATGCATTCAAAGTGTTCTTCATACTCTATAACTCTTTTTTCATGTTTTCTATCTTCCTACCAAGTGAAACTTTGAAGTCTTGGATTTCTTTCTTGATCCACTTTTCCATATTGAGCACTTTGTATTTCTTCAGATTTCATAACAATGTACTCCTTAAACTCTTTCTCTGATAGAGTTCTCTTTCTCCTTGATTTGCATTAAGTTTCTGTGCTTCCTCTAGGATTTTGCAGAAGCAGTGTTTTTTATTATTATTATTATTTTTAGTTTTAGTTTTACCCATCTATTTTGGTTTCTATTGTTGCCTATAGGTGGTGCTAAGTTCTGCTTTGTAATGAATGTTTCAGAGGGAGGGGAGAACTTTGAAGTCATAGTATTATGTTGACTGATGTCTCTTAAATAGAGACTTAGTCTGGGGTAGGTGGGTTGTGTGTGTGTGTTGGGGGGGGGGTAATTCCAGACCTCTTCTCTTTCCAGAATGATCCATGGATCCATGAAATTAGGAAGTCTGCTGTGAGGTCACAGTCACTTTAGCCTGCAGGGCAATCTGACTGCAAGTACTCTAAGGTCTCTATGGCAGTTGGAATACCGTAGACTGATAGGCTTCCCTGATGCTGCAAGAGTATAGTGTTCCATTCTCTGGTTCCTCTGAAGGATTACCTGGAGTTTGCACAGCCTCTGTGACTTCTACAGCTCTAACAGATAGTCCAGAGCTCCTTTTAAGCCTCAGGGGCCCTTTAAATCTGCCATGTGGATTTCAAGCAATCTTCCATGCGGATTTGAAGCAATTGCAAATACAGTACCTGCTGGCAATGTGGTGCTGTTTTACTGCTTTTCCCCCCTCCCCTCCTGCTCCTGCTGTCCACCAACCTTCAGAGAGTGGTGTTCTTTTCTTTACCAGAAACCCCAGCTGTTGTATGATGAAATCTGTTCAGTTATTTTGTTGTAAAGTTTGTTTCCTGGGGGACAGCCAACTTCCCTGGAGTAGGTCACTGAAAGTTCCTTTTTTTTTCCCTAAAATTTTTATTATTGGGAAGGGGAGAGAGCATAATGGTTATACCAAGAAACTTTCATGCTTCGAAGTACCAAGTCCAATCCCCCAGTGCTCTGGTTAAAAAAAGAAAAAGACTTTTATTATTTATTTATTGGATAGAGAAAAAGAGAAAAATCAAGAGGTAAGGGGAAGATGAAGAGGGAGAGAGAAAGCAAGATACCCACAGAGCTGCTTCACTACTCATGAAGCTTCCCTCCTGCAGGTAGGAACTGGGGGCTTGAACCCGGTCCTTGCACATTGTAATATGTATACTTAACCGGATGCACCACTGTTCTACCCCTCAGAGCTACCATTTATTGTTTGTCTTTACCTGGCAGATCCCAAGTCATACAAGAGCATGGACTTTTGCTTATAACATATTCATGGCAATTAGGAAGCAATATGGTATTTTGTAGGTTGCAACAAATAATTGATGAATTAATTAAGGCCCTAGGAATCATCAAGTTTGACTCCAATACTGAACTAGTCTTCTGCTGATGTTTCTGACCTTTAACAACTTATTCTCTGTCTCAGTTTTCTCCTAAGATACAATTCACTTTAGTCCCTCTAAGTTTTGAAAATCAAATAAGATGCAGGCACACATGTTGCTTAAACAGGGACCTAAATTTGAGCCCCACACCACCACATGGAAGTGCCTGCATGGGCGGAAACTTCATGAGCTGTGGAACAATGCTACTTTGTCTCTCTCTGGCTTTCTATATGGAATCAATCAATTCCCCACACCACCAGAAAAGTCTTTCACCAACTCTGTGGAGAGGAAAAAATGACCACCAAGAGTGGTGGAGTGCTCCTGCATGAACCCTAGTGTCAAAAAGAAGAAGAAGAAGAAGGAGGAGGAGGAGGAGGAGGAGGAGGAGGAGGAGGAGGAGGAGGAGGAGGAGAAAGATAGGAAGGAAACTAAATAAGGTAATATCTGTAAATACTTGGCATAGGATCTGAGGCATAATAACTTTTAAGTAAATGAAAGCTTAAAAAGTTTTTGATTTCCATATGTATATTTATCTAGTCATTGCCCAAACTGCCTAATTCTAGTATTATTTTGAACTCTCTTCCCCAATATGTACTTAAGCAACCAATAATGTGAATTCTACTTTCATGTTGTATCCCTGTAGTCATTAAGATTCCTCAAGTCTAGATCATGATAGACAATATAGAATCATCATAGGTACTTAGGCCCATCACATATATGATTTATAGTGCTAAAATCAAGGTTGTGTTGTCACCCACAAGCTTATGGTCACTAAACAGTAGTCTTATGAATCCTATCTTGTGGGATTCAGTACAATAGCCATACCTTCAAGAAGCTTATGATCTGAAAACTTTTCTCAAGATGAAAGTTCTCCATGAGAACAGCAATGACCATCTTCAAATCTGTGTGTGCATTCATGGATTGTATCCGTGAATGTTGGAGATATACAAGAAGTAGGTAGTTTCAGCACATCCTAATGGATAAAGAAACTTGTTCCTTACCTAAAACAAACTTTCTTGCTTCTTTCCATCTGTTATGTTCCTACTTTTTTGATTCCTGTGTACTAAACAACATGTTTTGATTTATGTTTTATGGCCTTTCAGCCACCAAGTTGCACATGCTACTATGATTCCATCCTGACTTCCCTGGGCAGATGACCTTGCCAGTGTTTCCCAGAGTCTCCCCTCTCCAGAGCTTTATCCCATTAGGGAAAGATAGAAACAGGCTGGGGGGTATGGATCAACCTGCCAAACACCCATGTCTAGCAGAAAAGCAATTACAGAAGCTAGAACTTCCACCACAAAAATAAATTTGGTTCATATTCCCAGAGAGATAAAGAATAGGGAAGTTCCCAATGGAAGGGATGGGACACAAAACTCTGGTGATGGGAAGTGTATGGAACTAGACCCTTTTATTTTATAATTTTGTAAATTATTATTAAATCTTTGAACAAGATATATGACATTTCTGAAGCTAATTATTATAAAAGTTAATATTTGTTGTATACGTACTATGTACCAGGTGTTCCATATATACCAGTTAATTGTTCATCCATTTGTTTGTTCAAGGATTATTCAATACTAAACTTTTTGGATGCATCAGTGAACTAGACAGCATAACTCTTTATCTCAATTAACTCAAATACTGGTGATGAAGATAATGAGTGATTCATTACATTTATATTTAATCATCATTCACTCATCCCAAAACTCTGTATCTAGCCTTGGACAACTTGATGAATGAGTTGTGGTCAGTGTTATAAATAAATGCAGGGTGTTCTCCATGAAAGCATCTCGTGTAGGGAAATCACAGCCAGTATTTTCCAGAACAAATGATTTTGCACTACAAAATTAAAAGAGTAAGAGCCTGTGTAGTTCCATTTTGCAGATTAATAAATTGAGGTTTGGAGAAGTCACATAACTCATCCTAAAGACCCCAAGGAAAGTAATATCTGATAAACCCTGGATTTTGATCCCAGTTATTCTAAGTTCTTCAGTATATTAAACTAGAACACACATCAAAATTGCTACCTAGGGGCTTTTTCAAAATCTGTGGGCTGGGATTCTCCCAAGAGATGTTGATTCATGAGGTTCAACTAGAGCAAGGAAAATGAATGTGTGTAAATTAATTATATACACAACTATATTCATAATCATTATCTGCTCTTTCTGCTGCTCTACCCTAAAACTTAATGGCTACATGGCATCATGGAAGGCTATATGACTGGGTGACAGGGTTCTGCTATGGGACTAACTCCCTGTGTGACCTAGATGTAGTCTGGTCCTGGGTCTCTTCCTCAAATACCTTTCTATGGAAAGGACCCAGGTATTGATATTTACTATGTAGAGGTTTCCATGTGATTTAGTACTGACATCTCAATGGTCCCTGTTGATTTGGAAATGTGCATCTGAAAAAATCTTCATTCCTCCTTTCTGAGGACCTAGGGAGACATTAGGGCAGGCATACTGAAGAGGGAGGGAGATGATGCATTGCCAGGACCTGTTGCTCCATTCTGGCAGTCTTTGTGAAAATAGTAACTATTTTTCCCCAAACTGATTTATGTGACAGTTAGAAAGCAGTCCCCAGTACAGCCTGTTCCTCCCCGCGGTATTATTAACATAAATATGTGCACGGCCAGGCAGCTTCTACTTGTCTCTGTGTACAGGAGGCTTGGTTGAGGGGAGTAGGAAGGGGCATTTAAAGCCTGGGGCTGAAGAGAAACCAGAGGAGAGGAAGTGTCATTAGAGGCACAAAGAATGAAAAGGGGAAAAGGACACTACGTTGCTAGGAGACAATGTCAAGCTGGGCCATGGGATTAACATCCAGTATCAAAGCAAGCACTTAATGGTATGTTCTTCCAGTAAGGCTTTTTCCAAGCACTAGCAGAGGACAGGGTGCGATTATCAAAGCAGTTCCATTCAAAAGTGAGCATAAACATCCCTTTCCTCTCTTGATAAGACCAAAATATTAGGTGAAAATTAATGATTTTTTAAATTATATGTTTTAGCTGGGGGTCTCATAAAAAACTGGATTCTTCACAGTGGAACTTTCCCAAGTCTTTAACATGCTAATAGCCACTGAGAGTCACTGAGAGGTAGATATACAGCTTGTAGCACAAGCTTTTTTTTTTTTTTTTTTTTTTCAAATTTTTTATTTAGAGGGAGGTATTGCTTTCCAAGACATATTTGAAAAGCCCTGATATATATGTTGTAATGTTGAATACTACTGTGCTAGGAGTCTTACACAAATCATACAAATCTAAGCAGCAACACTGAGTTTTTGTTTTGTTTTGTTTTTTACCTTTAAACAGAGGAAATCAGGAATTGAGAGAGTAAATGCTGGCCTAAAAGGACACAGCTAAAGGAGGATGGAAAAATGTACTCTGGAGTTAAAATAATCTGGACTCAAATTCTGATTCTTCCATTTAATGTATGAACACGTGAAGACAAGGTAATTGATTTCTCAGAACTTCATTTTCCCTATGTGTGAATTGTAGAACTGCCAAGATTAATGATAGTAGATAGAAAATAGATAGCAGGGGACCGGGTGGTAGCAAACTGGGTTGAGCTCATATAGTGCAAAGCCCAAGGACCCACACAAGGATCCTGGTTTGAGCCCCAGCTCCCCACCTCTCCACTACAGGGGAGGGGGGCGGAGGAGTTGCTAAGCAAGCAGTGAAGCAAGTCTTAGGGTGTCTTCTATCTTTCTCTCCCCCATCTGTCTTCCCCTCCTCTCTCAATTTCTCGCTGCCCTATCCAACAACAACAATAATAGCAACAACAACACCAACAACAATGGAAAAAAGATGGATGTCAGAAGCAGTGGATTCCTAATGCAAGCAATGAGCCCCAGAGATAACCGATAACCCTGGAGGCAAAGAAAGAGTGGAAAGAAGGAAGGAAGGAAGGAAGGAAGGAAGGAAGGAAGGAAGGAAGGAAGGAAGGAAGGGGGGAGGGAGGGAGGGAAGGAGGAAGGAAGGAAGGAAATAAGAAAGAAAATACATAGCAGAGCCCCAGGTGTGATTCTGGATAACCCCATTATAATTGACGTTCAAAAATAAATATTTTAAGTAGTCCTTGAAAAGAAAGTGCTTTCTGATTAAATCAAATGTAATAGCCATTAGGATCTGACCTGGAAAAGCAGAGGTGAATGATAAACCTCTCTTCAAAACAGAAATCCTAGTCAGGGGGAGTGTGTGCAGTGAATTGTGCATACAGGATGTGTAGGTGTGAAACTGTGGCCCTGACACATTCTAGTTTTGTAAACCAATATTACATCATAAATAATAAGAAATGCAAGGATAAAAGAAATAGAAATCTTCTTGCTGCTGACTTCCAGGCTGATGTTGCTTATTCTTTTTCACGCATGGCAATGAAGCATCCACCTTTAGAATTTACAGAAGAGTGGCAGCAAGCTGGGGCTTATGGGTGCAGAGTACTTCTCCAGAGCAGATTCTTAGGGCACTTGGTAGCTCCTATTTGGCTAGGTTCAGATTCAGAATCCTCACAGAGTCAGTTGAATCTGATTTTAAGCTCTGAGCTCTGTGACTTTGGACTCATAGGCCTATGATGATTCCTAGGAATATATGCCTTTTAAGAATCTTCTACTTGATGCTGATTATTGGTTTGCTTTTAAAATCACTTAGCCCTGGGGGCAGGGTGGTGGCACATCTGGCTGAGGGCACCTATTATCATGCAAAAGAACCTCACCTGTAGGGGGCATGCCTCACAAATAGTGAAGCAGGTCTACAGATGTCTTTACCTCCCCCTCCCCTCTCAATTTCTGTCTTATGAAATAAAAATAGAAGGAAGGAAGGAAGGAAGGAAGGAAGGAAGGAAGGAAGGAAGGAAGGAAGGAAGGAAGGAAGGAAGGAATAACCACTGAGAGCAGTGGATTCATAGTGCCAGTACCAAGTTCCAGTGATAACCCTGGTGGAAAAAAAAAAAAAAAAAAAAAGCCCAGGAGGCAGTGTAATGGTGGACCCTGAAGCAGGAGGTACCAGATTCAATCCCTAGCATCATATATGCCAGACTAATCATCTAGTTCTTTCTCATAAATAAATATTCAAAATCATTAATATACAGCTATACATTAAGACATGGTATCTAATAGAAAACATCTTGAACTACATATACATTCTCTTAGTAAGTTAGTCTTTAACCTTTCAAATCATTGATAAAATGTTTAATTTTCAAGAGAAGAATTTTAAGCAGAAATAGAGTGAAAACTGCTTTTAAATATGACAGTTTTTATTGTGAATACTACACAATCTGACTGTCCTTATCTGTTAATAACTGTGGTTAATCTTGATTTCTCTGTCAAGTAGACAGAAAAAATTCAAGATACATTTCACATTTTCCTAAAATAATATTTTCAATTTTTATCTTAAAATGTTTGTACTAAACTTTTTTCTTAGAAAAAAATATAGACTACTGTTGGTCAGCATGTAATTTTATCATGCTCAGTGATAGTTCATAGAGGAATTTTTGTTAAATATCACCACAATATCATCTACATATATATATGAAATAAATTATAGAACTGCCTCTTTCTAGCTGTGTAATTATAGGCTATAACATTAAATTACCTAAATCAGTTTCATCATCTGTAATCTAAAATGGGTACTAGCAATATTAAGTGAACCCTGTCAGGTAATGGTAAGGGCTTGGCTCATAATAAAGGCTTAACTAGGAGTCAATACCATAGTTTGGTCCAATTCAGCTTATTTAACTTTATGAGTTGGACATTAGACATACTACTATATTTACCTGTTGTCCTCATACATAAAGTAAGAATAATATGTCTATCCCCAGATTTGTTATAAACAGTAAGTGAAGATATACTAAATATTGTGCGTGACATGCCATGAATACATGCTGACTAATGATATTTATAAGATTGGTGAAGTGCTTTTGCTCCCTTAAACCATTCATTCAGAACTCACCAGGAACCTCTAATGAAGTACTCACTAGAATTATTTAATGTATTTTGAAGTTCTAAAACTACAGTACCTCTGAACATATGATGTCACCTTTTTTTTCCCTTTCTTTTCTTCCTTTTTTTTTTTTCCTGATAGAAGGCCTTTCAGATGAGGTAGAGATCAGGAGGCAGATGTTTATAAGAAAAATCCCATACTAAGAAAATCCCATAGATGCTTTGCCTATAGGGTGTTGTCAGAGCAAACAAAGCATCTGATTGTCTTTTCCTCATGGTTATTGTTGCCATCCTGTGCTAGGTATGAAGGAAAAAGTGATAAACCAAAGGGATGATCTCTGAACTCAAGGAAATTCTAAATAAAAGAAGGTACACACCTTACCATATGGGTTCAAAGACTTGAAGAAATATTTTGGCACAGACTTTGAGAAAAGTAAGAGAAAATGGCATGTTTAAAGAATATGAAGAATGTACTGATGAAACATGTTAAGAGAGATGAAATTTGAAGAGAAATAAGACTAGAGAGATAATCTGAGTCTGAAAGGTAGAGACTTTAAAGCCATGACAAAGACATGTTAAGGATGCAATGTGTGTGTGTGTGTGTGGGGGGGGAGCTCATAGAAATGTTTTGAGCAGGAGATGACATGTTTGGGCTTTAGAGAAATTCTCTGGCTACATTTAGGGCAGAGGCAAGGCATGTAGAATAGGAGGAGAGATGGATTCTTAAATTTGTTTATGCCTTACACTATCGTAATTACTTAATGATTTTTAGGAATGTGAGAAGGCAAGGGAACTGATAATGAAATGTCAAAAATGGATATCATTCACTGGACATTATCTGTATCCAGTATGGAACTTAACAGAGATGTTGCACACGGCTTCTGTGGTAGACATGTTTCTAAAATAGCCACTACAGTTCTCTTTCTGTAGTCATACTTATATGTATAGACGCTTCCCTTGAGTGTAGACTATATCTGGCTGCTTCCTTCCAGCAAATGTAATTCAGCAAAAACATTACACTTTCTCTTCCATAACTGAATTACAAAAGACTATTGCTTCCACCTTGACGTAGTTCCCTAACTTGCTCTAAAGACACTCCACATGGAGAGACTCTCACATAGCATGGAATCAGCCAATAACTACAGAAAACCCCTTTCAAGTTACCAATAAAAGCTGTATCTTGCCACCAACCACATGAGTCAGATGGGGAGCAGATCTAGTCCTTCTTGGAAGAGTTGTGGTTCCTATTGACACCTTGATTGTAGCCTGTAAGAGGCCCTGGAACAGAAGATCCAACTGTACCTACATTCATGACCCTTGGAAACCATGAGACAAGACATGTATGCTGTTTGTTCTCAGTCACATGGTTTTGGTTAATTTGTTACAAAGCAACACATAGACTAAGACATAAAATGATGTCACAGAAGGAAGAGAGGACATAGTATTGAGAAGGGGTAGTGACTGATCCCTTACCATCATACTGACTGTTGACCTCAAGTAAATCAACACTACCAGTGCTGCCATGCCACATTATGTTGTTACTGACTTGTTACTACGGATTGTCACCAGAGACAAGCCTGAGATGTCAGTCTCCCAACTTCTTTAAAATAGTGAAATCTTACCTGACTTATGAAATGATCTACTTCCATTTCAGATGGTATGTTATCTAATAAAGTTACAGATACAGATTAGCCTAGGCTACTGGGTATAGGTATACATATATCAATAAGCAAGGGGCAATTATATAACTCAAAGTAAAAGTGCTTAATAGCCCTCCATGATTAGACTTAGACCTAATAAGCCTGGGATCCTAGTAGAAGGGCCTAAAGAAGGCACCATAAATTCTTTAACCAGTTGGACTTAAACCAAATAAGCTTGGCAATTTAATAGAAAGGCCCAAAGAAGACAGACCCCTACATAAACCTAATTAAGTTTGGATACAACAAGTAAAACTCAATGTTTTAACAACTGGGGACAAAAGTCCAAGCTCATCAGATAAATAAAGGACTACAAAAGCTGGATAAGGGCAAAAGACTGACTCACTTAATGATGGTCTTTTTGGTCAATACCAGACCACCCCATCATCTGGGACCCTAGTCAGGGAATCCTTCAATTACCATGTAGATAACATGGGCCTACACCTCTAGTAGGTCCCCCTCTCCACCATCACTGGTCACTTCCATCAGGAATGTCACCATAAGTCCTCAATGGGCCTCTTCCAGGAAGTTGTCCTCACTATAAAGCAGCAATGGTAGGGACTGCCCCACTCTCTGAAGGAAGGCTGGGTTAACCAACTCTGCCACTCAAGGAAAACTGGTCTTGAAATGAGTGCAGCCTGCCCTAATTCAACTTTCTGCCACTATTATCAACTCTGATACCATCTTCCCAGACAATCTTTCTTGCTCACCTGAATATTAGCTATTAAACTCAAGCAAAAACTATGAAACTCATGGACTCCTAGGAACATACCTAGATTGAACTTCCTAGCTTCTTTCCTCCCTAAGATCTCTATTATCATATGCTCTATTCCTACCTTTTGGTTTCTGTTCATTACTCATTTTGTCCTGCTTCATATCTTACTGCCTTGCAGCCACCAAGTTGCAAATAGTCTTATGATTCCATCTTGACTTCTCTGGATAGGGGATCTCACCAATGTGTCCGGGAACCTCACCTCTTCAGAACCCTACCCCACTAAGGAAAAATAGAAACAGGATGGAATTATGGATCAGCCTGCCATGTCCAGCAGAGAAGCTATTACAAAAATCAGAACTCCCACTTTCTATGCTCCATAAAGAATTTTGGCCCATACTCTCAGAAGAGGAGAATTGGTAGTAGATGATTAGAGGGCTCGGAACTCCAATTCTATCAGGACCCAGAGAGATAAGAGAAAAAACAAAGGACATTTGGAAGTAGTAATAGCTGTATGTATGACTTAGACTTAAGGAAGGGGCGGGGGCACTGGGTAAAGTGAATATAGTGCAAAATATAAGGACCTAAGGACCGGCATAAGAATCGAACCCCGGCTCTCCACGGGCAGGGGGTCGCTTCACAAGTGGTGAATCAGGTCTGCAGGTGTCTATCTTTACCTCCCCATCTGTCTTCCTCTCCTCTCTCCATTTCTGTCTGTCCTATCCAACAACAACAACAGAAATCACAACAACAAAATGGAAAAAATGGCCACCAGGAGTAGCAGTGGATTCATGGTGCAGGCACCAAGCCCCAGTAATAACCTTGGAGGCAAAAAAAAAAAAAAAAGAAGAAGGAGAAGGAAGGGAGGATAGTAGGACCATAGGAAAAAAGGGAAATATATATATATGTAAATATAGACAGATAGTTATAAAAATAATAGTCAACCCCTATCTGCAACCTTGGGAGAACTTGTAGTTTCCATTGAAGGGAGTGATGATATAGAACTCTGGTGGTGGGATAGTGCAGAGTTATACCCCTGTTATCTCATAATTTTGTGGATCAATATTAAATCACGAATAAACTTTAAAATATATATAGATAGATATACTATATTAAAAAATGACAAGATGGAGTGACAAACATCATCAAATATGACAAGGAAGTAATGGTAACTGGGGCACAGGTGAGAAACCATTGGGTCTTACAAGGAAAAGATTTGAGTAGAACAGTTGGGCAGAAAGGTGGGTAGCGAGACTTTCATGAGCACATGTATATAATTTGGTGCTATCAAATTGATATACCATTTAGTGCTGCAGGTAGAACATGTGACCTTTTCTTTTAGTTAGTGATTTACAAGATTATAAGATAATTATAAGATAATAGTTCCATACTATTTTTACCACCAAAGTTCTGTGCCCCCCCTCAGCAGTAACTGCCATATTCTCCTAAAGTCTTAGAAATGGGATGATCACATTACTTTTCTTATCTCTGTATTTCACATATGAGTGAAACCATCCAGTACTTGTTTTTCGCTTTGTCACTTCGCTAAGCATAATCACTTCCAGCTCCATCCTTATTGTCTCAAAGGACACAGTATCATCTTTTTAAATTGCTGAGTGGTACTCCATTGAGTATAAAGACATGTGACTTTTTTGAAGATGTATAATTAATTTGGCTTAGCTTTCAGTTTTTTGTTCAAAATTTTTTCTCAATCTTGTGCTTCTAAAAGCTCTCCCAAAGGCATCTACTAATGAAATCAGCATTTGGCTTTGCATTGCTGATACAAATTCTTCTCTTTCTCTGGATTTTGTTCCCAGTGATCCACTCTCTATGCTCTCAAAGTACATCTTTTCTATGTATTATCTATTAACTTTGGAACAGACTCAAGAACAAAATGAAAAAATCTACATGAGGTGACCAAGACATGTGAAACCAGAGTCTGAGTAGAAGCAAGTCCTTCCCTTACTTGAGTTTCTTAACTGTGAAAAAAATAGAGATTGCCACATGACACTGCCTGAATCTCTTTTCTTCATTTTATTTTGGAGTCACCAACTCACTAGCTATGTAATGTTGAGAAATGGCACTGCTTCTTTGAGCCTCTGTGGTCTCTACAACAAAATGTGGCAAGGAATATCTCTTTTGGTTTGTTGTGAAGAAGATAAAAGGAGCTGATGTCTATAAGACTCTGAGCAAAGGTTTGGCACAAACCCTTTCCTGAATCTCTTGTTAAAATGTGATGGAGCATTTAACCTTCTCAAGCTTTCTTACATGCACAGCAAACTCAAAAACCACTCTAGAAGCTGCCAGACCAGCTGCCTGAGACATGTCATAAACAGCCTGGGGAAGCAGTCTGCTTTCAAAGAGAAACAGGCAGAGGGAATTAAAAAAAAAAAAGAAAAAAGAAAAACAAGACAGCCAGCAGTGGGCCAGACCTGAGCTAGGTCGATTTGGCACTTGGCAGCCTCAACAACAAGAGGTGTACCGCCCATAGAGTTTGTCTCTGCAGGACCTCACAAGCTCAGGACTGTTCTGAAACCCCACACGTGGGGAAGTCACATCAGGATTGCATCTCCACCAGCCTATTCTAAAACCCAGAGTGATCTGAAATTACCTTGCTTTTCTGGGTTTTTGTTGTTGTTGTTGTTTTAATACACTGCCTTCTGTCATAGAGTTTGTTTTCTCTTTCTAATTCTCTCTGGGTTGGGTGGGAGGTAGAGCAGAGGCAGGGGGTGGCTGAGAAAAGTACACAGGACATCAACCAGCCAGCTGTCTCCAATACTTCATGGCACTGATAACTTGGGAAATGTGACTGCTGACCCTTAGCATGTTAGTTACAATCCAGGAATAATTACCAAGAGGCTTATGTCTGAATTTTATTTCTAGAAGACAATTACTGGGTCCCTGGAACATAAGTTCTGGCCTCTTATCCTGAATCATGATGTGTTGGCTCCATTTTACTGCTCATACTGCAGGTGGCAAGTTTCCTGATCAGAGAAGCCCTCCTTGACTCACTTCCTTCTTCCCTTCCTTCCTTCCTTCCTTCCTACCTTCCAACCTCCCTCCCTCCCTTCCTTCCTTCTCTTTTCTTCCTTTCTTGCTTTTCTTCCCTTTTCACTCATAATTGTTTACAAGATTGTAAAATTACAGTGGATACTTTTTAAAAAATATTTATTTCCTTTTTGTTGCCCTTGTTTTTATTGTTGTTGTAGTGATTATTGTTGTTGATGTGGTCGTTGTTGGATAGGACAGAGAGAAATGGAGAGAGGAGGGAAGACAGAGAGGGGGAGAGAAAGACACCTACAGACCTGCTTCACCACTTGTGAAGCGATTCCCCTGCAGGTGGGGAGTCGGGGGCTCGAACCGGGATACTTACACTGGTCCTTGCACTTCGCACCATGTGCGCTTAACCCGCTGTGCTACCACTAGACTCCTGGATAATTCTATACTACACTCAACACCAAAGTCTGAGCCCCCTCTGCCCAGGATAACCACCATAGTTCTCATAATGTGTTATTGTTTGTGTCTGTTTTGTTTGTTTGTA
The DNA here is from genome assembly GCF_950295315.1 of Erinaceus europaeus. Lineage (NCBI taxonomy): Eukaryota > Metazoa > Chordata > Mammalia > Eulipotyphla > Erinaceidae > Erinaceus > Erinaceus europaeus. The sequence goes on along the minus strand of NW_026647319.1, from coordinate 144,283 downwards.
AGTTCATGTATGTTAGCTCTCTAGATTCCATATATGAGTGAAACCATACTTCCGGTAGCTGTCTTTCATCTCTATTTATTTTGCTAACCTTAAGCACCTCCAGTTCCATCCATTTTGTCCCAAAGGACACAATATCATCTTTTTTGATTGCAGAGTAGTTTTCCACAAAGTATATATCCCATGAACTCTTTATCCAGTCATATGTAGCTGGGTATTTAAGCAGTTCCTTTCTTTCTACCCCCTCATAGTTATTTGTTTCCTCAGCATCCTGATACATTATCTCCTAGTACTACCCAACATCACTCTATTTTTATTTGTACCAGTAGAATGCCCATGGTTTCCTTTAGGAAACAAATCAGTGTGCAGGGTCAGTAGAGGACTTACCTGGTGGAATGCACACTTTACCATGTCGAGGACCTTTGTTCAAGCCCCTGGCTACCCCCTAGGAATACCGCATGAAGGAGAGGCTTCACAAGTTGTGAAGAAGTATGGTGCTTCTCTTCCTCTTTCTACCACTCTCTCTTCCCCTTTCTGCATTCTATCATCTATCTGAAAAAAAAAAAAGTAAGAAAGGAAGAGAAGGAGAAAGAAAGAAAGAAAGAAAGAAAGAAAGAAAGAAAGAAAGAAAGAAAGGAAAGAAGGAAGGGAGGGAGGAAGAAAGAAGGAAAAAGAAGTCCTTTGGGTCTGGGGAATTGTGCTGGCACAAAGCCCTGTGCAGCTCTGGCATCAAGGAAAAAGCAAAGGAAAGGAAAGGAAAGGAAAGGAAAGGAAAGGAAAGGAAAGGAAAGGAAAGGAAAGGAAAGGAAAGGAAAGGAAAGGAAAGGAAAAAAGAAAGAAAAGAGAAGGAAAGAAAAGAAAAGGAAAGAAAAGAAGGGGCCAGGTGGTGGCACACCTAGTTGAGTGCACATGTTACAATGCATAAGGACCTGGGTTTGAGCCCTGGTCCCCACCTGCAGGGGGAAAGTTTTGCAAGTCATGAAGCAGGTCTGCAAGTGTCTTTCTGTCTCTCTCCCTCTCTTTCTCCCCTTTCCTTCTTTATTTCTGGTTGTCTCCATCCAATAAATAAGTAAATACAAGATAATACAAATTAAAAAAAGAAAAAGAAAACTGCTCACTGTAAAAGGATCTTAATCCAACCCACTTATCTCTCTAGCTCCATCTGTCCTCTGATGAAAAGATAGTTATCATTCCATTTTGCAGATGCCAAAATTGAAGTTTCTACAACTCAGATAACTTTATCAAGGTCATATTAATGGCATGACCAAAATTAACATAAAAATATATGACCACTCTCCAAAATAGTGATGCAATCAAATGTGACTATTGAGCACATGAATGGTAGCTAATTCAAACTGATATGCAATGTAAAGACAGAAGTATGTACTGGATTTTGGAGATTTAGTATACAATATTAAATATTCATTAATAAGTTTATATTGACTGTATACTAAAACTATACCTCACTGATCTATTAAGTTAAAACAGCATGTTAATTTGAATTTCACCTACTTCTTTTCACTTTTTCAAATATAACTACAAGGGATTGGGCAGTGGTGCACCTGGCTGAGTGTACATGCTGTATGTAATCCACAAGGGCCCAAGCTTGAGCCCCCATCCACACATGCAGGACAAACAATTCACCAGCAGTGAAATAGGGCTATGAGTATCTCTGTGTTCCCTCTCTGTATCCTCCTCCTCTCACAATTTCACTCTGTCTCTACCCAATAATAATAATAATAATAATAATAACAATAGACAGAGGAGGGATAAATGACCACAGTGAGTGGCATATTTGTCACAAAAGTACTGAGCCAAATTAATAACCCTAGTAGCAGTAAAAAAAAAAAAAGAATGAAAAAAAGAAGGAAGAAAGGAAGGTAGAAGAAAGAGGAAAGAAAGGAAAAAAGGAAGGAAGAGCAGGAAGCAAGGGAAGGAGAAAGAGAGGAAGGAAGGGAACAGGAAAAGAAAATAGAAGCCTTTTGTGGTCATAAACAAAATATATAAGTAGACTCAAATATTTGTAAATTCCCATTTAGAAACACACACCATTTTCTATTAAGACAGCAATCTTGAGGGAAGGTACTAGAGCAATGAATGTGCTAGACTTAGTATCCCACTAGTAATATTACTCTCCTTTATTGAGTACTGACAGTACAGAGCAGAGAATTAAAACATCTCTGGCAGTGAAGCAGGTCTGCAGGTGTCTGTCTTTCTCTCCCCCTCTCTGTCTTCCCCTCCTCTCTCCATTTCTCTCTGTCCTATCCAACAACGAGGACATCAATAATAACTACAACAATAAAACAACAAGGACAACAAAAGGGAATAAATAAATAAATATAAAACAGCTCTGGTGTAATAGGCAAATGATTTCAGTTAATACTTCATGTTGAACAGCATGACCCTAAAAAGTCTCCTTAGAGAAACGGGAAATTCTCCAACTCAGTCAAAATATCTCTCCTATATTTTACAAATGAGACTTTTTGGTTCCTACAAAGGAAAATGTGCTTCCTTTCTGTTTAGGGCTCAGCCCCATCCCCCCCCCCCCCCAGCTTCATGCTATAAAGTTGTCATCATATTGCCATTGTGCCACAACCTTCAGTAATCAAGAGCATTTCCTTCCTTTGTCACTTTGTCTTGGGAATCACAGTTGGACACATTTCATTAAGTTGAGAAAACTGGGCTTTAGAGCCTGAAACGATTAGAGTTAAATAGTAGATGCTGAAAGGATCTTGGAATAAGTTTAAGGCAATCATCAATCTGTCCATCTCCAGAGAACCCAAGCACTATCTTGCAATATATAGGCACCTATATTTTATTTAGCTTCATGGAGAGTTATAAAGATATGTGTCTATGTTTCCTTTATTTTTGTACCTTTTATTTTCTTTCTTACTACTCTTTCACAAAGACAAAGAGGTGAAATTCTAACTTTTCAGCTCAGATGTCAGGCTCTCATCTAAACTATAGGGGTAGAAAGGGTTGCTTTTTGCTCTGCATGCCTGAAGCATTATGAAAATAAGAGTCAAGTTTCTTGGCTAGAAAGACCTCTTTTAAGGGGGAAGGATGGGAAGTGGGTTGTTTTGGAGGTAACTCTGACCTGGTGTGCATTGTATACAGTCATCATATTCTTAGGAAGCCTCTGAGCTTACGTTTCCTCTCTCTTGCCTTTGCAGTGCCTAATGAAACCAAAGATAGGTGTGCATAAGAGACAGCCTTCACATAAATAAACTTAAAGTAAGTTTTCTTTAGAGGAGTGGTCTGGTTAGACCTCACACCCCATCCCACTGTGCAAATAAGTCTCATCTGTACACATCTGCATTGCACAGGTTTTCTGTGTTGGCACAAATTGGTGCTGTGCACAAATCATGAAAAAAAAAAAGTTCTTTAATGTGAGTGGCCTCTTTAGAATGAAAATTGGGAGTTAGTAGAAGCATTTTTAAAGTGGAGAATAGGGACCAAGAGGCATGTTTTCCTCCTGGAAGAATTCATGTTTAATTAAATCTGTAAATGAAACATTTTTATCCTTCTCATTTTAAGTAACAGTCAGCTAGTAGCTTGCCTTTTTGGCACAAGAAATGAATCTACATGTCTCATTTTGCAGGTAATGGTGACTCACTGTTGTAACCAAATGGGAGGGAAGAAAACATACGCAAGAAAGTTCTCCTCCCAGCTGCAGAGCACAGAATGTCATTTTTGGAACAGTCAGTAATTTCTAGTTAGGCACTGCCAGTTTTAACTTAAAGGGACCACTACATAGTTTTGGTTTTGTTCCTGTATATCTGAGGTTTTTATTTTATTTGTTATCTGAGGTGATTTGACTTCATAAAAAAATAAATCATATCATCCTTGCAAAGAGCTGAGTATCTCTTTGTAATAATTTGCCTGCGTAAAATAATGGCTGTGATGTCAATTGTCATGTGATGTTAAATACCTATGCCACAGTACCTCTTGTCTATTCAGTTTCAATTAAGGCACTGAAAAGAACCAGAACTCCTAGCCATAAAAATCTCAGTGACATATTCTGTTACGCTTCAGGAAGTTTTCTAATCTTATGAGACAGAAAAATAAGTTTTCATCTCCTAAAATGTACCCAACAACTTCGTCTTCATGCTTTCAGTACCTAAAAAACAACTTGCAAGTAGTTACCCAGAAGCAACCGAAGAAATAATTCGGAATTTGGAGCTGGGCTATGGTGCACCTGGTTAAGTGCATATAGTACTAAGCACTAGGTCCTGAGAAAGGAATCCTGTTGGAACCCCCTGTTCCCCATCCACAGAGGGCGGTGGGGATAGACTGAGCAGGGAGGAACCCTTCACAAGTGGTGAAGCAGGTCTGCAAGTGTCTATCTTTTTCACCTCCTCTGTATCTCCCTCTCCCCTCTCAATTTCTCTGTCCTATCCAATAAATAATAAAAAAGAAAATTTAAGGAAAAAATTGGCACTAGGAGCAGTAAATTCATAATGCAGTCACCAAGCCCCAGCAATAACCCTGAAGGAAAATAAATAAATAAATAAATAAGAATTAAATGAAGACATTTCATTCAATAATCAACTAGTAAAGTACTGAATCACGTGAATCACAGCTATCAGCTACTTCCTAAGGAAAAGTTAGGCATTCCAGGTTTTGAGTACAACTGTCATGTTCTAGTTCCATGGTCTTTGTGTATATCATCCCTGCAGCCAACCACGCCCTTGCCAATTCTACTTCTCTGATAAGTCTTACTTCTAATGTCTCAATTTATATAATTTCCCCAACACTGCCTGGCTAAGTTTAGTCTTCACGGCATCTTGTATTTCTAGTGAAAAATTGTAATTCATTGATCATGTATTTACAGTTTTAATTTGGAGGTAAGGCGTGGTTATAGGGCACAGTACAATGTCTGACACAAAGTATATACTCGTGTATAACTTGTCAAAGGATTCAGTTATTCCATTGATGTTCTACTCATACTGGGACAGAGGGCTCTAGACTTAAAACTAACTAGGAAACGACTTTAAATTAGAGCCCAGATATGGTTTAGCAGTCAAATTGTCCATCCATGGCCTCTAGGCAGAGTTGTATGTAGGCTTTTGTTTATTCAAAATTTCCAGTCCATTGTCCAGACTCTAGCAATCTTAGCCAAGAATGCTTTCTCTGTCCAACATTACTTCTAATGAACTACAAAAACTGACATCATAGTTTGTGCCTATGATAACTAGTCTTTAAATCCTCTCCTTCTCTAATACCCTCCTCTGCAAAACTCCGTTTTGAATCAAAGCTGGTCTGAGGGTAATGTGTGACTTTGAAACTAGACCGTAAGAGACATGTCAGCTGTTGCCTTAATCTTTTGAATAATTTTCACTGGCCTTATCTCAGTGTGTGTGTGTGTGTGTGTGTGTGTGTGTGTGTGTGTGTGTGTGCGTGTGTGTGTGTGTGTGTTTGTATACCTGGGGAATGGATTCTCCAGTCACTAATCCACTGAAGAATAAATACTAAGCTACAATAGAATGGGAGTTGGAGGGGTGGGAGATATTTGTGGTGGACATAATGTGGTAATATAATTTGAAAAAAAAAAGGTGAAATTATGTTCACTTAAAATGTAAGTCAATATTACATCAATTTGAAAAATTTCTGGGTTGGAAGGATTGCATAATGATTATGCAAAAAGACTATAATGCCCAAGGTACCCAAAGGTCCCAGGTTCAGTCCTCAGTACCAGCATAATCCAGAGCTAAGCAGTGCTTTTTAATAATAATAATAATAATAATAATAATAATAATAATAATAATAATAGATGAAGATAAGTATATATATTTAAAAATTGCTAAGCTAAAGATTTCATTGACCCAGGCTAAAACTGACATACAATAGAGGTTCTTTTAGGTGTTTCATACTTATCAGCATTCTCTTCAGAAGATAGAAATAGAAGAAAGTTATTTGTGTTCATCAAATACTGGTTGAAAAGTCATAATTGGAATACTTATTGCCACTAGAGTAATATAAAAAAATTCCTCTTTTATTTGCTTGGTTTATTTATAGCTTCTTAAATTAGCTGATAATTTCAAAAACCTTAATTCAATGAACAAGCCCACCATTAAGTTTTTTGAAATTATTTTTTACTGCTCAGAGCATGTCAAAGCTAGCCATATGCATCTTTATTTAGAAAGTAGTTTCTGAAGTTTCCCATAAAGATATGTTACCATTTTTCAAAATTTTAGCGAGCTGATAACAGTGCTAGTAGAGGCCTCAGATCCTTTCTATATGGACATAGACAGAGAGAAATATAGTGTCTGCTTTTACTTTTATTAAAACAACACAAAACACTTTGTTCTATTATAAAATGTCAGAGGGACAGGTGGGCCAGTGGCTAAGTGGATTCGTAGTGCAGGCACCTAACCCCAGTGATAACCGTGGAGGCAAAAAGGTATATATAATGGAGGAATGTGTGTCATATCTACTCTCAACATGAGAAATATTAGTGGTTGTGTTGCTTTCTCACACCCTCCCCATTTTGTGCCACTGGGTACACTCATTCTCCTTTTCATTTTTAATATTTTTACAAAGTGTCCTTATTTTCTTTATTGTCATTTAATTTGCCTTGGCAGGGAACATCTGTTATTTGTCCAGAAAGAAGCCACCAGATCATGACACCTGGCTCCTTCTATTTCCCAAATTTTGGGGTCAGAACTCATGTGATCTGCTTCTCTTTTAGCTTTATCATAATTTTATTATAAAAATAGCAAACAGTAATTGTAAAAGTAAAGCAATAGGATACATTAATATGTAAATTAAAAATCATTCTCAGGGGCCAGGAGGTGGCATGCCCAGTTAAAACATGTTACTTTGCTCAAGGAACCGGGTTCGAGCCCCCACTTCCCACCTGCAGGTGGGACGCTTCATAATGAGTGAACTAGGTCTGCAAGTGTCTATCTATCTACCTATCTCACCCTGCCCTCTCAATTTCTCTCTATCATATCCAATAAAAAGAAAAAAAAAAAGGGAAAATGGCCCCTGGGGTGGTGGATTTGTCATGCAGGCATCAAGCCCCAGCAATAACCTTGGTGATAGAAAGAGAAAAGAAAAAAGAAAGGAAGGAAGAAAGAGAGATTGATTCTGTTCCCTATAGTCAACAGTTTTTAAGTTGGCATCTCTCAGTGACTTAATGTTTAAATGATTCATAGATATGTGTTAAGAAAATGTTTTATATGGGGCCAGGTGGTGGCGCACCAGGAACCGGGTTCAAGCTTCGGTCCCCACCTGTAGGCGGGGAGGCTTTATGAGCGGTGAAGCAGGGTTGCAGGTGTCTCTCTGCCTCTCTCCCTCTCTATCTCTTCTTCCCCTCTCAATTTCTGGCTATCTCTATCCAATAATAAATCAATAAAATACATATTTAAAACAAGAAAATGTTTTATATAATGGGATGCTTTAATCAATATTATTATATAACTTTAGAAAACTCTATGAGGCAGCGGGGAAAAAAATCAGGGATTGGTGATTTCATGCACCTGGGAGAACACCTGCCTTGTCATGCACACATTCCAGGCTCAAGCCCCAAATGTACCCTAAGTGAGTACTGTGGTACTGAGGGGTACTCCGGTCTCTCTGTCTCTGTCTCAAAGTCAGCCCAGAGTGATGAAACCTGGAGATACACACAGAACTCAGAAATATATTGTGGACATGTTTACATAATGACCTACATATCTGAGTTACCAGGTGACAGAACTTTACACAGCATTATGAGCAAACTGCTAATAATGGCCCCCGCTTATGGATAGAGAAATCAAAACAGACAACCCGAGGGACTTACCTGAGGTAAGTCACAGAGCTAGCTAACAACCAGAGAACTTGGATTCAGCAGAGTTGGATTTCAGAATCTAAACTCTTAGCTACTGTCTGTGCTAGTATTTACAGCTCCATCTCTTCATTATAGTGCATGACATGGATTTCCTTAAAGCTTGCTACCTTCCTGCACTGGCTGTTTGCTCTCAATCTTGACTTGTTTTCTTTTCCTGTGTACCATGTCTTCTAAATACTATACTCTTTGACCATCTTCCCAAGGTTGGTACAGTCCTGCTTCATTGTGGGCTCTGAGTAGCATTTGTTTCTCCAGGTGTATATAGACCCTAATAAACTTGTTCTATCATGGTATTGACAATGATGGGGAGGTTGGAACCTAATATAGTCTGGGAATTCTATTTGCAATGTCTACAGATTCTGTTAATGTAGAAGGAAGTATAGAGAATAATGTTTCCTTTTCTCCCTCTCCTACCCTAATTTTGATCCTGCTCATTCCTAAACCAAGTTCATAGTCTCCTCCTGCACTTTCACTAACAGTGTCTTGGGTGTGTCCACACAGCTCTTAAGTCCTCAGAGAAATGAAAAGAAGAAAAGCACCATTTTGTGGAGGCTACAGGAAGGTATTGGTAGAGCTGGGGCATAAAAAGGTAGACCAACAGAGCTTGGTTGATAGACTGGGAAGCCACAGTAATGATCTGTTGTTGTCCTAAATCTGTACCATGTCATGATCCCAGGGCACTCCCAGCTTCAAACCAGTCATTATCCTGTGACAGCATGCTGTCTGAGAAGGAAACCTAACCCCTGAGAGAGAAGGTGGGGCTCTGAGCCTCATGGTTGGCATGGAGTAGAGTACAGTTTTCCTCCTGTGGGAAGCAGCAGACCATCACAGCATCATCACAAATGTAGGAATGTGGCTTTACTACTACTGTGGGGGCAGCGAGCCCTGGAATCTTCACATGAGATGCTTCTCTTTATAAGTGACAGTTTGACTACAGTCTCTGAACCCTCATATCACAGATGAATTTCATTCCTGGGAGTCTTTGTAAAGTAGCACTAATCTCACTGCATACTGAGTTGACCAATTTTTTCTTTATAACAGTTACAATAAAAGTGTTCAGCAGGAGAGGTGACGCAGGGGTAGCTGATAGGAATGACTGAATGTCTGCTGTAACTGTCGAGAACGGTCATTCTTGTTAATGTTTATAAAGAAATATTCTGGGGGCTGGGTGGTGAGGCACCTGGTTAAGCATATATATAGTACTAAGCACAAGGAACTGCTCAAGGACCCTGGTTTGAGGCCCCTCCCCACACTCCTCCCTGGTTGTGGAGTCATTGAAACAGGGATGTAGCCACTTCCTAGCTGGAAGTTAACCTATGTTCAACTGACTTAATTTTCAGAGCCTCATATTCCCCATTATTTATTCAGAATTTTATAACTTGATTATATTTTTGAATTGTAAATTTATATCTGGAACAATCTTCTTCTTCTTCTTCTAGCGTTTGCCCTTCTTCCGTAGCCAGTCAACAGCGTCAGGTTGAGCCTGATGTAAAGTTTCGAGACCTCCTTTGAATCTGGAGAGGTGGCAGTCGTTGACTATGTGGGTCATAGTCTGTCTGGAGCCGCAGGGGCAGTTTGGGTCGTCTCTGGCTCCCCAGCAGTGGAACATAGCAGCGCACCGGCCATGGCCTGTTCGATAGCGATTGAGGAGGGCCCAATCATAACGTGCTAGGTCAAAGCCGGGTTGATGCTTGCAGGGGTCTGTGATGAGGTGTTTGTTCTTTACCTCAGCTGACTGCCAACTCTGTTTCCAAGAGACTGGAACAGAGAAGTTCAGTGTAGGCGTAGGGGACCAGATTGGGTGACGAGACGTCAAGCGTTGGACAGGGTGGGCGAAGATATCCGTGTATATTGGCAGGTCCGGTCGAGCGTAGACATGGGAAATGAACTTAGATGATGCCGCATCCCGACGAATATCTGGCGGGGCGATGTTGCTAAGAACTGGCAGCCATGGAACCGGGGTGGAACGGATGGTTCCAGAAATTATCCTCATGGAGGAATATAATTTGGAATCGACCAAGTGGACATGGGGGCTACGGAACCATACTGGGGCACAGTATTCTGCAGTGGAATAGCATAATGCCAGAGATGATGATCGTAGTGTGGAAGTGCTCGCGCCCCATGAGGAGCTGGCCAGTCTTGCAATGATGTTATTCCTCGCGCCCACCTTTGCTGCAGTTTTTATGAGATGTTCATGAAATGACAGAGTGCGATCGAGAGTAACGCCAAGATAGACTGGCTGGTCTTCATGCCGGATTCTCTTATCGCCAAGCTGCACATTAAACTCATGTGAGGCCGAGGCATGGTGTAGATGGAAAACAGATGATACCGTTTTTGCAGTGCTAGGGATTAGTCGCCATTTTTTACAGTAATCAGATATCAGAGACATGTCTTTCGTGAGTGTTTCCTCAAGGATGTCAAACTTGGATGCCTGAGTTGCACAGCAGATGTCATCGGCGTAGATGAACTTCCTTGAAGAAGTTTCTGGGAGGTCATTGATGTAAATATTAAATAGCGTAGGAGCCAGAACAGAGCCCTGGAACAATAGAAACCCTCAATACATAAAAAAAAGAAGAAAAAAAACATAACGGCATATCACAGAGTGTTGTGTTTCCACTGTAGTAGTACTGGAACCAAGGAAAGTAGCAGCTATATGTGATGACTCTGCTGCTAAATTTAGCTATTGTTGTGAAGACACTTTCCTCCTATTTTTTCTTTTGCTACTGACGTATTTTACCTTTCTGTCATGCTATAAAGTTTCATGTGTGTCTTGCCATTAATACAAGTCAGGGCTAGATTCCAAACTCCTATCTATTTTGTTTATTATTGTTCTAACTCATTTTAGTCATGACTGGCAACTGTAGTTGTACATCATTGAGAAAATAGTGTTTGAAATTTATTCCTCTCTTTTTACATGAGTATACCATTTACAGCATAGCCATTAGGTTCAGTTTAGATAAGTTTTGTGACAGGGAGAACAATTATTTTAAGATTTTTTTCATAACTATACTCTTCATACATATCACTCCTAAATTCACTTGACTAAAGGAACAATTGGCAACATATGTCAAAATGGCGTTAAAGTAATTATAGTGGAAAGAGTTAGAATTTTCAGGTGTCCATTCTACCAGGAATTATTATTATTCCCCATATCACTAAAGCATGATAGTTGCCAAAAATAACTTAGAGGTTTTCCAGTTAAATTTTACTTTCAGGAAAATAATAAATACCTTAATAGCTGCATCCATAACATTGTATGAGATAAATTTATACTAAAAATAACTTTTAAAATATGTCTTTACCTTACTTTATAAGATAGTTAGAAATTGAGAGGGGATGAGAAGATAGAGGAAAGATAAATAGAGACACCTGCAGCACTGCTCATGACCCTGTGGGTGGGACTAGAAGCCTGATCCTGGGTCTTTACAGATGGTAGCATATGCTCTCAAAAGGGTGCACCACTGCCCAGAAATTGATAAATTTTGCTTATGAAAGAATCAAACTTAACTAGGCATCTGTTCATTAGTTTTAGCTATAATAATCCTAATATACATTTGTTTCAATTATTAAGTGTTAATTTTTTAACTAAATAGAATAATGTAATTCCTCAGTAAATGTTAATAATAAAAGTTAAAGATAGCAAATGATTAGTGTTTTTAAATTTCTTTATTATTTTTTTTTAATTTATTGGACAGAGACATCCAGAAATTGAAAGGGTAGGGGGAGATGGAGAAGGGTAAAAAAGAAAGATACCTGAAGCACTCACTGCTTCTCCACTTGTAGAGCTTTCCCCCTGCAAGTGGGGACCTAGGGCCAGAACCCAGGTCCTTGGACATGTCCACTCAACCAGGAGACCCAGCCCTGCTCAGTAAATGTGAACAATTAGAAAGGCAATGCCATGTAGAGATTGTGGAATAGTCACTGAAACCATACATCTTGAAGTAGCTTTGGGTAAGGCACTTCACACCTGTCTACCTCAGTTTCCTATCCATACAATAATAATAACACTTCTCTCAGGGAGTTACTGTTATGAATTATGCATGCAAATGATTTTAAGATAGATCCAAGTGAGAAGTGGTAAAAAACAAAAAGATAGCTACTATGTTATTGCCACTGTTCTTGACTTTCATACTACTTAATTGCGATATTTGTATGCTGTAGCAAAAGTAAGCCTATCTGCTCTCCACTAGGAATGAATACCACCAAGGTATTCATTCCCTCAGTATCATTGGACAAAAGGATAAGCTCAAGACTAGAGAAGTGACTGACTTTCTCAAGGTCACACACACACAGCTGAAGTTCAATATTCTTCTCCCTTCCTTCCTTCCTTCCTTCCTGCCTGCCTGCCTGCCTGCCTTCCTTCCTTCCTTTCTTTCCACAGGGAGAAAGAAAGATACTTGCAGGATGTAACATTCTCTACTATTGTTGATCCAAAGTCTTGGGCAAGGTCCTATGGGCCCCCACAAAGGGGGTTATTTTGTTGTTCCTGATAGAGATGACAGGAAACAATGGGGAGAGGGATTTATTCAATGTCTAGGCCCATCATGTCTGTTTAGGAATCTCAGGACTCCCCGAATAGGGCCCCAGTTGATAGGGTGACCTGATAGTGACTAAAGAGTCATCATTAAAGTATACCAGTCTCTTGCCTTTATTCAGCTTTTGCAGTCCTTGCTTTGATAAGGTTAGCTTTGGAGTGAGTGAGGGAAGTATAATAGGAAGTAGGTGAGGATGGTATCCAAGTCTAAGTAGACACTATTTCATTATGAACTTTATACTGACTCACTGCAGACTATTGTGTACTTTTGCTTTCAGATATATATTTTGCCCTAATTTATGGATACATGTGAACAAATGTCCTATCTCATGGGACCTGGTCTATATCGAGGCTTTGGGACTTTGTTAGGAAGTGAACCACCAAGAATGGAATTAGAGAATCCTATGAAAGGAAAGGTCTCACTCAAGTAATGAGGCTGAAGGGTTGACATTCCATGCCTGACACCTGACACAGTCTGAAGTGAAGCATGCCAAGGTGGTACTCATTGTGTTGATTATGTTGGTATCAGCAGATGCACTATCATTTGGTATGAAATGAGAGAAGCATGAAGGAAAATGAGCCCCACCCTAGAGGTGCCAGGACTGGGGGAAATATAGGCTCTATAGAGGAAGTGGGAGGTTCCTGCTGTCTTAGGGTTTAGAAGGCAATAGATAGTTATTGCTATAATCACATTATTTGGCAATTGGGTTAACTTTGAAAAATCCCTTTGTTAGGATTTGCTGTATCATACACAACATCACCATAATTTATGTCCTTTGACATTATTTGTATATAGCCTTGCCATTGGTTGCTTCTGTTTTCTGTGGTCTAAGCTTTTTAGAGACTCAACATATCGAAGACTCAGCCTATGGAGGCTGGACAACATACTCTATGCTACACCTGAGGAAAATGGGTCCTGAAATTGGGGCAGCTTGGAATGTTCCTACTTATGGCCACAGAATGTGAGCTCAGATCTACAGGGATGCAGAGGTCACATAGGCTTCTAAGCTGAATATGGGCCCCAGATCATATCAAATTGACGGGTCAACAATATTTATACATCTTTCCCATATTTGGGAGCGACTCTCATCCCAGATCTAACTTTCTGGTCCTTTTTCCAGCCATGACATCATCTCCCCAGACAATAACTTGGATCCACCTGCATATCAGATGTCAGGCTCAGGCAAAAAAAAAAAAAGCTAGTATAGTCACAGGCCCTTCGGACTATAACTAAAATATGCCTACTAGCTATCTATAAAATGGAACCCCACCCCCAACTCTTCATCTGCACTATTCTAGCCTTCAGGTGCATGATTAGTCAACAATTTGTTTGGCTTTGTATGTTAACTCTCCAGATGCTAGCATGATGCCAACCAGACTTCCCCGGACAGACAACCCCATCAATGTGTCCTAGAGCTCCAAAACACAGATCCCCTCTCCACTAGGGAAAGAGAGAGACAGGCTGGGAGTATGGATCAACCTGTCAATGCCCATGTTCAGTGAGGAAGCAATTATAAGAGCCAGATCTTCAACTTTCTGCATCCCACAATGACCTTGGGTCCATACTCCCAGAGGGTTAAATACAGGAGCCAGACCTTCAACTTTTTGCGTCCCACAATGACCCTGGGTCCATACTCCCAGAGGGTTAAAGAATAGGAAAGCTATTGACGGATGGGGTGGGATGCAGAGTTCTGGTGGTGGGAATTGTGTGGAGTTGTACCCCTCTCATCCTATGGCTTTGTTAGTGTTTCCTTTTTATAAATAAAAATATAATAATAATAAAGAAATTAAAGCCATTTAAAATCTAAAAGAAAGAAAGAAAGAAAGAAAGAAAGAAAGAAAGAAAGAAAGAAAGAAAGAAAGAAAGAAACTTGCAATACTGCCTCACTACTTGTAAAGCTTTTCCTCCACAGATGGAGATGGGAACTTGAACCTAGGTCCTTGCACATTGTGCACTTTATTGAGTGTGCCACTGCTTAGTTCTGAAAGTCAAATTTCTGACTGAATCTCTTCCCAATTCTTAAGTATCATAAAGCTATTTGAGCAGTAGTTTAGAGAAGATGACTAGGATCTGAAACAATAGCACATCTATTAAATGTGTTAGCTCTCTAAATTACTGAGAACATTATAATATTGCAGCCTAGTACTGATACTTATGAAGAATCTAAATGGGAAAGAGTGTATGAGTTACTCTGATCTGAAGTGGGCAGAGCAAGGTAGCTTGCCTCCACTGGGCAGAGGAGGGAGGTCTGACTGCAGGAGGGCCTTGTGACTTGCTCAGAACCACTCAGCAGGATGAGAGATTGGGGGTATGACCATCGTCTTTGTTTTCAAAGCCCATGTTTGTCTTCTGACCTGGAATACATTCTTCATTACAAACATGTCTCTCTGTTAGAGCTTCCAACATGGTCTGCTTTAGTTTTTATTAAATTAAGTGTGACATCTACATCCGAAGACAACTTGAATATTGTCTTATAAATAAATATTCCCCTTCCATTGGATTTTTCTTCCCAGTTTGTCTTTAAGATAATAAAAACAAATAATTCACAAATCCAGGGGAGAGATTAGCAAAACAAACTTCACTGTTATGTTTGAGCTATAAGCAGAGCAAGTAAGCACCATAATTGCTAGCAAATGTTCTGTAGCCTATATTATCTCATCATGCTAATTATAAAGCAAAGGCTGCTTCACCTCAAATTTTCTTTAGGAATCACAGATATAATTTCTGCCATCTTATTACAGCATTTTAAATTTTTCAGTTACACTCCAAATGGTCATTTAGCAGTCAGACAGATTCTGTGCATCTCTTTTTAATTGCTGACTGTTGCCTATGTGTGCTGCATTTCTCTAGACCACCATTAATATATGATCTGCTCATCCTCAAATTTCTTTCCACTTAAAACAAAGCAGTAAGATGTTTATGGAAAATGTAGGGTTGGAGACACTAAAAGGAAAGTGCTTTGAAGAGCCAGGCAAGAGTCCAAGTTTATCTAAGACCAAAGTCTATCAAAACTGATGATCTTCAGCCCAGCAGTATGTAAGTAAGTGTGGAAGGAATCAGCAATCAGTAGATTTCATGACATAGCTCCTGTCCTCTACAATACCTTCCTGGGGTCAAGAGTGAGGCAGTGTGGGGATGGGGCTATCAGAAGTTCCACTATCCTAGGTCACAAAGACTTTGATAATAATTACAAGCAGTAAATTTTATAATAGGATCAAGAGGAAGAAAAAATATTAAATTTTATAGGTTAAGACCATTTTTAAAAGGTACATGGAGAGACTAACAGGGGAAAACAGGAACGTGACATACATACATGAATAGAAATGTGCTTTTCCCCCCTGATTAATCCAAATTAGTTTACTTAACAAATAAGTGAATCACAGCTGAAATTAGTCTAAGTGGGGAACAAAAAAAGACATAGTGACTCTCATAACTTTGAGGCTATATAAGGGGATAATAGTTTATAGTTTTATAGTTTAAGGCACCAACTGGATTCATGCCCTCAAACTGTCATTGGGGATATCAGTCCTCTCTCTCTCTCTCTCTCTCTCTCTCTCTTCCTCTCCCCGCCCCGCCCCTCCTCTCTCTCTCTCTCTCTCTCTCTCTCTCTCTCTCTCACACACACACACACACACACACACACAAAGAAGAGCAAGGACATCACAACACTGCTATAGCATTGTTCTACCATATATAAAGCTCCCCCTGGTGCCATAGTGCTCCCATGTAGTATTGGGATTTGAACCTAGATTTTATATATGATAGATTTCCTATCAGGTGAGTTGTCTCCAGGCCCCCTAACTCAGTGGCTTTTATCTGGTTTTTGTCAGACTATTTTTCTAAATTATTTTAAGTGACCTACACTATTTTATGGTAATATTTAGAAATTCAAAACATTTGTTTTGAAATCTACTGTGATGCAAAAAAAAATTAATATAGAAGAATCTAAATGCTCAGGAGACCATACACCTTGACCTCCATAACTGCCTTCCAAATAAACCCTTAGATTGTACAGCCTGCTACCTTGAAGAACCGGACATCATCACCATAGTGGAGCAATAAAGCTAGCATTATTCCCTCATATAATCTTCATAAAAATATATTTAAGATAGGTAAATATTATTAACATTTGCTTTTTACAAATGAGGAAAGAGGCATGCAGAGGAGAAGCACAAGTCAATATTCACACCCAGGCAGAGGGTCTATCTATGAGCATGCAAAAACAGTATTGGGAAAAAAGATTCCAGAGGTAAAAGGACATCAGGAGCAGAATGTAAATGGAAGTGGTCAGAACGGTGGGGAGAGGGGACCAGGCCATGGAGCACCTGGTTAAGTGCTTATAGAGTATGAAGCGCAAAGACCCACACAAGGATCCAGGTTCAAGCCCCCAGGTTCCCCACCTGCCGTGGGAGGCAGGGGGACACACCTCATAACCTGCTAAGCAGATCTGCAGCTGTCTTTTTCTTGATTCCTCACTCCCCCTCAATTTCTTTCTGTCCTATCCAATAAAATGGAAAAAATGACCACCAGGAGCAGTGGATTCATAATGCCAGCACTGAGCCCCAGTGATAAACTTGGAGGCAAAAAGAAAAAAAAAATAGGAGAAAATTTTCTGAGAATCAAATCATGTACTGTGCCATCAGAGCTGCCATTAACCACATGTCTGCAAGGTGCATTATTCCCGCTCTTCATGAGCTGTTTTCCTGTTCTGTTCACTTCCAACGTCTTTAAATAATGCTCTGTCTCCTGACATTGTCTTGCCTCTTTTTCCCCCGAAAATGCTGACTCACCAGTATGGCAAAGAAGACACACTGTCCTGCATGAACTTGGAAGCTAAGTTAACCACCATCATACCTGAAAAAGCCAGTGAACCCATTCCTTTATTTTCTCTTCTGTCATTCTCCTGGAGATCCCTATTTGATATTGATTCTTTTCCCCAGGTTTACTTACTGATTTGTCTATATAAGAGAGAGAATGACATCAGAGCTTTGCTCAGTTCTGTCATATGAAGCTCTGGGGATCAAACCTGGGGTCTCATGTATATAAGTACTGTGCAAAACCACTGAGATATCTCTCAGGTCTCTGAAGCTCTTTGTTAAAGGTCCTTTTTCTTTCTTTCTTTTTTTATTTAAGAAAGGATTAATTAACAAAACCATAGGGTAGGAGGGGTACAACTCCACACAATTCCCACCACCCAATCTCCATAACCCATCCCCTCCCCTGATAGCTTTCCCATTCTCTATCCATCTGGGAGCATGGACCCAGGGTCATTGTGGGTTGCAGAAGGTAGAAGGTCTGGCTTCTGTAATTGCTTCCCCGCTGAACATGGGCGTTGACTGGTCGGTCCATACTCCCAGTCTGCCTCTCTTTTTCCCTAGTAGGGTGTGTCTCTGGGGAAGCTGAGCTCCAGGACACATTGGTGGGGTCTTCAATCCAGGGAAGCCTGGCCAGCATCCTGATGGCATCTGGAACCTGGTGACTGAAAAGAGAGTTAAGATACGAAGCCAAACAAATTGTTGAGCACTCATGGACCCAAAGCTTGGAATAGTGGAGAGGAAGTGTTAGGGAGGTACTCACTGCAAACTCTAGTGTACGTCTGCTTTCAGGTATATATTTTGCACTAGTTTATGGATACGTGTGAACAAAAGCTCTCTCTCACAGAAACTGGTGTATATCTAGGTTTTGGGACTTTGTTAGAAAGTGAACCACCTGAGATGGAATTAGAGTATACTATGAAAGGAAAGGTCTCACCCGAGTAATGAAGCTGAAGGGTTGTCATTCCAAACGTGTAGTCTCTGGACACAGTCTGAAGTGAAGCATGTTGAGGTGGCAATCGTTGCATTGGTTAGGTTGTGATCGGCAGATGCAATATTATTTGATATGGATTGGGAGATGCATACGGGAAAGTGGGCCCTATCCAAGGGTTCCAGGACTGGGGGAAGTAGGGGCTCTATAGTGGAGATGTGAGGTTCCTGCTGTCTTAGGGTTCAAAAAGACAATCGATAGTTAATGTTATCATCACATTATTTGGTAATTGGGTTAACTTTGAAAAGTCCTTTTGTTAGGGTTTGCTGTACAGTACCCAGTATCTTGTATATGGCTGTGCTATTGGATGCTTGTTAAAGGTCTTTTTAACACTGATCTCATTCTGTCTGATGTAACCAGAACAATAGCTGTCTCTTTCTACCCCAGTGTTTCCATTTGAAAAGGAAAGGACACCTGCTTTGCCCATTTCTTTAAGAAATAACTTATTAGTAAAGTAAGCTGCACAGTAATTGCTGATAAGATGGAATCAAGGTTTTCCCAGGATCCTAGATGATGCTCTTTCAACAGACATATCTCTGGTTGGTGGACCTGTCCCCAAATACCAAGAGTTTACTTTTTTTTTTTCTCTCTCCTCCTGACCCTGCCTTTGTAGGTAGTAAAGAATCATTCCTCCTGAAGCATCCCAGGCCGAGGCTGGCTTGCCATCCTCATGTAAGCATAATGCCTTATGACTGCATCACATTAGAGTCACTGAATGGCAGTGTAGAAGAGGCCCACACTTGAGGATACCTGGTGGAGCTGGTTTATAGCTACCAATAAGATTGAAAGTAGTGGACTCTCAGTATCCTCCCTCAGGCTGGGGAGATGGTGTCATGTTAATACATAGGATGCATGCAAGGGGTCCACGGCTTCACCCCTGGCACCACAAATAGCTGGAGCAGGGTGGTACTCTAGTTAAATTTTTGAAAGTGACCCTGACAACACTGTTTCTTGAAGTTACTGCTTTAGAGGCCTGGGAAGAACATGTCAATGCTCAGCTCTTATGGGCTGATTGTCATCTGTGAGGCTGCTTAGTATCTTGGTGGGAGATGCTCAAGAAGGAATTGAGACCATCAAAATGACAGCCTGGAGACAGAGCTTGATGCATTTCCTTTCAAAGATGTTTCAAACATATAGTTACATTAAAGTATCCTTTGGTAGTCATAAAATGTTCTCTGAAACTTTTTGAGACTAGTTAGGAGAAGAAAATATGCCAAGTTTTCAGTCAACAAATTCTAACTACCATCAAACTTTTAAAATATCATTCTATCCCAGACTCATGATGCTCCAAACCTCTCTTTTAGGTCCTCAAATGTTTTAATTTTGCTCCAATTTTAGGACTTCTGTACTTTGCCGTTTCCTCCTCCTGAAATGCCCTTCTTTCTATGTAATTCAATGAAGGAGATGTCGGCTCACATTTTACCTCCTTGAAGACACTGTCTGGACCATTCACTCTACAGTAATCCTCCCCCAGATATACTTTGTCCCATTATCTTCTTGAATTTCTTCATAACCCTGACCAACATCTATAATCTACCTGTTGGCTTGACAGTATGTTTGATTTTTCTAGAATGTGAGTGGCATCCTCAGGGTTTCTGCCTTTGTCTATGTTTCTATCTCTGTGTAACATCATCTAGCCTGTTGTGAGTATAGCCTATCATCACTACTCATAGGACATAGCACGTCATCTTCTGCACCCTGGGCTGTGGGAAAGAAGGCTTTTCTCTTTCACAAAGTTAGAACCTGATTCTAAGTTTGGATCCTTGGAAGATTCTTTCATGTTGCACCTCATAAGTAACTATTTTATAAGATTATTTCTGCTTCAGCTTGAGACTTATAGCTTGGTATTTGGTGGTGTTAACAGAAATTCCTTTTGGAGTCTCACCAGCTATAGCATAGCATTAGCTTTTGTGTTCACCTAAATTCTACCTTCTTAGAATTCAATGAACTGCTTCAGTTCCAAAGTTTAGAATTCCACTTCCCATATTTTGTTTCTCAAGTACTACTTCAACCAGACATTAATGGGTAGCCTTCATTAAAAATAAAACAGTAGAAAAAAAATAAAAAGTCAGACTGGCCACTTATGTGGTTGATGCATCTTGCACTCACAGTTTTTATGGATGAGGGCATAAGAGCTGCATTGTAAATACCTGCTACTGGTTATCTGACAGCATTCTCTGAATGCCACACTGCCAGGCAGGCTGGAAATGCCAGGAAGTTGGTGACTGAGTTTATGATTGAGGGGACTTGACCAATAAATATCCATCCTCCCCACTTCTCAGATGGGACATCTCTGAGGCTTGTTATTCCTAACCATCCTCAGCGAGATCAATTTGCTCATTCATATACCCTGTGTTGGCTTCCTTCCCTTCCCAGTCTCACATTTTCTCTCCCTTCCTGGCACTGTCAGTTCACTTCCCAAAGAAAACTGATTGCACTTGAAGACATATCTCAGGGTACACTTTTTTAAAAAAAATTTTAAAATTTATTTTCCCTTTTGTTGCTCTTGTTGTATTTTATTGTTGTTGTAGTTATTATTGTTGTTCTTATTTGTGTCGTTGTGAGATAGGACAGAGAGAAATGGAGAGAGGAGGGGAAGACAGAGAGGGAGAGAGAAAGATAGACACCTGCAGACCTGCTTCACTGCTTGTGAAGTGACTCCCCTGCAGGTGGGGAGCTGGGGGCTCGAACCGGGATCCTTACACCAGTCCTTTTCCTGGCACCACGTTCGCTTAACCCCCTGCACTACCACTGACTCCAAGACAGTGTTCTGTGGTTAAACATGACCAAATAAATGTAAAGACTAAACAAAGTTTTATAGTTTCTTTGTTCCTGCCAGACCCCTTTCACTTCTCTAATATACTAATGTGGGCCATGAATTTTTCCAGAACAAAGCCTGCCATAGCATTTCCTTGTATTATTTCACTATGGAGAGTGAAAAGCTGGTACGCATTCACACAAAGAATTTGTGGAGTCAGTGAACCTTAGAAGCACACTTTAGGGCTTACTTAGCCCACTCCTCCACTCTGACTCCTGTGTGGTAGAAGTCAGACTGAAACCTGGCCTGTTTAAAGTTTTGTTTAGTGACAATGTTATGTGCTTCATGTTTTGTGATGCAAAAAATGTGGCATGAGGGTCATAAAGATAACTTATCTGGGGAATGCACCTTCTTTGTCACATGTGTGACCCAGGTTTGAGTCTGGCCTTCACCATGCTGGAGGAAGCTTTAGTGTTGTTATGTCTTTCTCTTGGTTTACTTGTCTCTATCTTTCTCTAAAATAAAACAAAGGTACTCAGAATAGTGAAGCCCCAGTGAAAACAGAAAACAAAAATAAACAAAAAGTGATGTGAATGTAACAGCACTCCTTCCACAGCCATCCACATACTCTCTTGACAAAAACGACACATTCAGATTCAAGATTCTGTTCTAAAAGGAACATATGATGCACAGGGCTTTCAAAATTTCTTTCCTTTCAAGGTTTGTGTCCTCATGTCCTTCGGTTTGATCAGTTTCATTCATCTATTCATTATGTTGAAGCCACAGCATTAGAAATGAGTTGATGAGAACCAACTCTATTAATGATGAAAGAATTAAGAATGATAAATTAATCACAAGTTAACAATTCACTCTGTGGTGTCCAGTAGAAAGGTGAAGGTGATGGTGGGATGTCTTGGATACAGACTGAGCAGACTCAGTCCACCAGGTGACATAGGCATTGAAGTCATAGCTACAAAATGTATTCATTTCTATTCAGATAAGTGCTCTAACTAGAAGCATAGACTTCCAAGAGGTTGTATAATGGGGCAACAGTAAGGCTTCCTGGAGTTCGTAGTGTTAGGGAAAGTAAGGTATGGAGGAGGGTGAATATTGGAGAGGACACTCAAAGATTGGGAGCTTTATGGGAGCTCTCCAGGGAACAACATCTCTGATGACTAGAGAAGAGCAGCTTCTCAGCCTGGATAAGTTTACATTTTCATTTTTGTGAACCAAAAGTGTAAGCATTCCTCCGTCTCTGTATTCTGATCTGTAAAGGAATAATAATAGTACCAGCCACATAGGGCTCTAGGATTAAGTGAAATTAAAATGTGTAAGTAAAATACCTGCTACATAATAAGTCCTCAGTAAATATTATTGTATTACTTCTTAAAAATTAATTTACTTTTATTGGGGGGAGATAAATGGTATACAGTAAATATAGTTATTGGTATTGTATTACTTCTTATGTACGACTGTTTATGTTCATTCTTTTGATTAGTAGAAGAAATGGGACTCAGAACTCATGGTCTTTCTTACTGGATCCTTCTGTCATGAGAATCTTTTTTTCCTGATTTAATTTTATGTAGTGTTTCTCTTAAGAGTTCTGTGAACCATTAGGCAATATCTAATGTAAATTTCTGACACCATTTAGCAACACAGTACATAGGAAACCTGTCACGAGTTTTTTAGTAAGAAAATGCCTCCTGAAAAAATTTTATATGCAGTTATCCCACTTTTATTATTTAATGTTCATTATGAAGACTTGATATTGGGGGCGGGCAGTGGCGCACCAGGTTAAGCGCACATAGTATGAAGCAATGGCCCATGCAAGGATCCCAGTTCAAGCCCCAGCTCCCCACCTGCTGGGGGGGTGGCTTCTCAAGTGGTGAAACAGGTCTACAAGTGTCTATCTTTCTCTCTTCCTTTCGACCCACCCCCCCCCCCACTTTCTCTCTGTCCTCCTATCCAAATTATCAAAAAAAAAATGTCTGTAGGAACAGTGGATTCATAGTGTAGGCACCAAGCCCCTGTAATAACCCTGGAGGCAATCCAATGGTTTTGTCAGTGTTTCCTTTTTATAAATAAATAATTTTTTAAAAAAGACTAGATATTTTAAACATAAATATTGTGAATTCCTTATCATTTAATAACTATGGACGATTTTCCAAATAAGTTTTTTTAAAAAAAAAAAAAACTGCTTTTATGACGGTTCCTCTAAAGAATGAGACACCTGATAAAGTTCCAGGCTTTCTTCCTGGAACTTCCTGGATTACTCATTTCCCAGTTTCTGGGAAAAAAAAAAAAAAAAACTATACACGCAGGACACACCTCCTATCAGAAATTGACTTAAAAGACTTAATCAAGATTGAAAGGGGGGAAAAATGGTTAACTCTGCATCCCATCCGGGTTCACTGTGAAAAGGAAAGGTAGACTTTCCTACTCTCAGTAGGAAGTTATTCTCAAAATACAGCAGTGTCTCACTTCCAGTGTTGGCAAGTGCACCAGTGCTCAGCGTATCTGTGGATCAAGTGGCTGACACAAACAAAGCAGCAGCTAGATTAGCTTTCTTGCTTTCTTGGTGGCTCACTCAAGTACTTTAAGCATTTTTCCAAAGTGAATTGGACCCAGAATTAGGCTTGGATAACACACCCTGGAATTTTTAATGAAGTTGCATATGCATCTTGGTTTTTGTTTTTTTTTCCCCTTACAAAGAAAGCCTGAGTACCATGGCTCCATTTCCCCACTGCAAGGTGTTTGGCTACATAATATGCCACCATCAGGTTGTGTGATAGATCTCACAAAAGCGTCCCCCAGCTTCTCTGGGAATTTAATAGCACATGATACATTCAGGATTTTAAAGTTCATCTTCAAGTATTCATTCATTCTTGTTCCTATACACAGATCGTCAAATCAAAATATGCTCCAAACTCACAAATTATAAGAGCTGAAAGGACATTTGGCAAAGAAACCTCAGCAGTATTGAGTCAGAATGTTAATGTAGCACATGCAGCTTTAATTTGGATTAGGGTGTTTCAGCTAAAAGAAAGTCATGTAATCTTAGCAGGCTGACCCGCCCCATCCTCCCAGATAGCTATTTAACCTTTATCTCCTAACAGGTATCTTTTGTTGCATCCCAAAGAGTGTGCCAATGAACAGTTATTTATTAAGGGGCTAGATCCCATATGTTGCAAAGGCAGTCCTCAACAAAGAGAAACAGGGAATATTTCTAGCAGCAGACTCTTGGCAATTTTTTCTGAGGTAAATTAGGATTTATTTGAAGCTTAAGATAGAGGATGTGGGCTCCAGATGTTAAATATATGAGTAAAAACTCTTAAGTAAAACAGAACTGACCTCAGAGTGTAAGGAGCATGGTTCTGCAGATTATTAGACCATCTGTCACTTGAGGACACTTGAATAATGTCTTTCATAGGAAATTGGAGGGAAGTTACATGCTTCTTTTTGAAGATCTGAGTTCTGAAATAATATGCTTATGAGACATGATTTTACAAGATGGGTTCACAGGAGATGTAAAAAAAAAAGATATGCTAAAATACTAAAAAGAATTTCATGATTCCTTCCAACAACTTTGATCAATCACTGAATTAAAATAATAAATAAATGGAAGACTAGTTTCCATGTGTTGGTCAAGAAAACATATGCACATGACAGGTTCAATTCCTAGGACTGTTGCTTCAGGGCAGACTTATACAAGGAATCAATCCTACATAGAAGGCATCAAGTCATTTAAAGAGGGATAAAAGATATTAACTGATGAATTTGAAATCAATAGTCGTGTCCTAGAATATAAAGATCTATACTCTCCTGCAAAATTTTGCATATATTCTTTTTTGTGGTATGTGACCTTTCCTTCTCCATCTTAGTGGATCATTTCTCACCATTCGGGATTCTTCTATATCAAACTGTCTTTTTCTCATTCAACAAAGTTATCATTGACTTTCCTTTAATTACCTCCACATTCAGTATATGGCAGCCCACTCAATAGATGGAACTCAGTAGATGTCAGGGATCAAGTCATACTCATCTTTGCATTCCCAAAACACCTGGCAGAGTGACTGGCACAGAGTAGACTTGAAATTGTCTGGTAGTAAGGAACAGACTCTGCCAGGACCACAGTTCATTTTCTCAACCACTAACAAGTATTTAGCTATTTGTTTCCTGCTTGCTTTTGTTTGTTTGTTTGTTTTTGGTTTTTGAAGTTTTTTTTTTTTTTGATGAACCTGAGAGACACTTGCTATCTAGAGAAGTTTTGAAATTGAACTTGGGGATTATTTGGTAAAGTTCTTAGAAGTCAATTATAGTCAGAGTTATAATTAGATAAATTATACTGTGAGATCTAAAAATAAATTATAGTGCCCAGGCAGTGGTGCACCTGGTTAAGCACATTACAGTGCACAAGGAACCAGATTCAAGCCCCTGGCCCCAAAGCGCAGGGGAGAAAATTCGTGAGTGGTGAAGCAGGGCTGCAGGTGTCTCTCTGTCTCTTTCCCTCTCCTCCCCCCCTCTCAATTTCTTTCTGTCTCTATTCAATGATAAATAAAAGTATTTAAAAAGAAAAATACATTATGTGTGGGCTTTCTCAGTAGTTAGTGTATTGGTTAAGAGTTTGGGGTTGGGGAGTGGAATTCCTTGATTTAGTCTGGTGACCTTACTTAAAACATTTTATTCCTCTGAAGTTCAGTATAATTAATTAAAACATGAGAATATATTTTTATTCTAATGGATTCTAATGGATCATTGATTTAATTAAATTAATAAGCACCACTTAGCTAAATATATGGCAAATATTTAGTGTTCCATAAATGTTAATCGCTATATTTATTAACCAATAGAACGTGTTTAGGTTGGTAGTCAAATAGATGTAAAACAAAATTACTTATATATCATCTAACTAAATTCTTACTGGATGCTTATCGTTTTCTGTGGTGAACTGGTCACTGCATATAAAGGAGCAGATTTTTTGAAAACCTTTATTTATTTATTTTTCCTTTTATTGTCCTTGTTTTTTTATTGTTGTTATAGTTATTGTTGTTATTGATGTCGTTGTTACATAGGATAGAGAGAAATGGAGAGAGGAAGGGAAGACAGAGAGGGCGAGAGAAAGATAGACACCTGAAAATCTGCTTCACCTCCTGTGAAGCAACTTCCCTGCAGGTAGGAAGCCAGGCACTCGAACCAGGATCCTTACACCGTCCTTGCGCTTAGCGCCATGTGCGCTTAACCCACTGCGCTACGGCCTGACTCCCTAAAAGGGGCAGATTTACGAAAGTTTCACTGAAGTCTCACAACTAAAACTCAAAGGGAAGAGTAAAAGGAAAACAGATAATTAAAATATAGTATAATATATGTTATTAATGAAGTCAATAACAATGTGCAATGGAAAATACGTCAAATTGATTTTAAGTGTTACAGATAATTGGTTGAGATTTACTATTTCAAAACTCTGTAATGAGAAAAATGCTGAAGCTAAACTCAGTTTCACTGGAAAAGGGTCCTATGATCATTTAGCAGTGTCTGCTTATGCTGCAAGTGAAAGGATTGTAATTTAAATACCACAGGTTAACTTTTGGAACTTCATCTAATGAAGAAATGGCATGTTATTTCAGAGGAACAGTCATCTAATCTTTTTTTTTTTTTTTTTGCCACCAAGGTTATCACTGGGGCTTGTAATTTCTTACCTGTCTGTCTGTCTGTCTGTCTATCTATCTATCTATTTATTTATTATTGGATAGAGACATAGAGAAATTCAGAGGGGGAGATAGAAAGGGAGAGAGACAGAGAGACACCTATAGCCCTGCTTCACAACTTGTGAAGCTTTCCCCTGGCAGGTGGGGACTAGGGGCTTGAACCTGGGTCCTTGCTCACTGCGTTGTGTGTGCTTAACCAGCTGTGCCACCACCTGGCCCCTCATCTGATATTTTAAAAGATGGACATACACACATACACATCTGCAGCACTGCTTCAATATTTGTGAAGCTTCCCCCCTGTGGGGTGGGGGAGTACTGGTGCCTTGAACCAGTATCTTTCAGCATTGGAACATGGTGCTCTACCAAGTGCACCACCACCTATCCCTCCCCCTTTCTTTTGAAAATAATGAAAAAAAAACTGACTGCGAGATTTCTTTGTGCTGTTATCAGTGAAACCTTGGGTTTATATATATGTTCTGGAGAAAAATCTCTATGTTCATCCATAGATATCCCAATTAGTGAGATGTAAAGAAAGGAGTGAATTAACTTGCCTTCTTTTTGACACAATGTTTAGCAACACATATCATCCTCATTATAAAAGACTACATTTTCAAGTGCATCTTTCTCTTTTAGGAGGTAAATTCCAACAGAGTAGGGATTATGTCTCATAGGTCCTGTAGATCATCAAACACACACTGTGCTACATAATAAATGATAAGTATAAAATGTCTAATAAAGTAATATGAGTATAAAAATACTTTCATTCAAAGGAAAGGAGTTATGAAAACATGAATATTTTTTAAAAGTTATGCTAGAGTATTTCCTATCCAGGTTATTTCTACATTCTTCTTAAATATAGTAGGTTATAGAACAAGCTTGTAAGATATACATTTCAACCCATACTATAAGCCATACTAAGAACCATTATATCCCATAGAAATCATGATATAGAATGATTGAAAATTTGCCATGTGCTTGATTATGCTGTGAATGTAGGCTGTGCTTTATCATGCATATTTGGCCACAGCCCTTTAACATAGGTACTGTTAAATTTCAAAGTAACAGATAACAAAGTTAGATTAAAATTCCTTTCAAGCACTTGAAGTATTTATGAACCCCACAGACCATGCTCTTTTTACCCCTTGTACTTAAAGCTCACAGTTCCTCCATAATGTGTAATTTTGATATTTTTAAATGAAAACATTTTAAATCTTGTTGTTTTAAGAAGTCAACAGCTTATCTTTGTATATATTTGTGCCTCACTATATCTGTTAAATCAGACTTTGATGTACAATGTTTGGTTAAAGCAGAACACACCTAGGATTTCACACAATTCCTGAAATGGAGACTAGCTAGGAAATGACTGACACATCATAGACAATCAATGTTGACTATAAAAATGAGTGATAAATTGAATATGAACATTTTGTGTGACACATATTATGCAAATATCTCTATTATCATTTCTAATAAGTCTTGATTGCTAATGTTCTCAAATACCAAATCATTTCACAACATTTCCTGGAACTTAGCTCATTCTTATCAGTATTTTACCAGCTCAGTCTGTGAGTATTCAAGCACAGAATGTATCTAGAATCATGACTGGCCCTCTAATAAGTTTTAGAGGTGTAGATGACTTTCCTTTTGGTTTAGTGAACAATGGTTTTGGAAACTAGTTGACCTTTACAAATGGATGTGTGTCTTGGAAATACACTCTGATTTACTTAATTTTAAAATGCATTGTCTATTATAAGAGGATATGACAGTATAGTATGAGTTAAAACTAGAGATTCAAACACATAGCTACATTATCAAGGCAGATGTTTAAAAAAATGTGTTCTGAAAACATGGAGGTTATATTCATTGCCCCCAAACACATGTGTGACAGAGTCAATAGAATGAAGTAATAGGCATTTTAACTATTCCTAAAGAACAAAGTATCAGCTATTAGTCATAGTTCATTCCCAACTCAAGGACAAGTGTTGAAATCCCTCTATACCTGTTCTCAATGTAAAAAGCAGTTATGTTTTTTCTTCATTATATGTATATGAAATAATGGATACTTGGTGTTGTCTGAGAAAATCTATTTAACCTAGCATTTTATAGATATCAGTTGTGGATTATAAGGTGTCATAGTGAGTGAATATAATACGATGAACTGAAAAAAAGTTTCCTGAAAATTCTGGTGCTCATTAAGGTAGCATAAGTACCCTATGTCTTATTTCTTCTGCAAGTTATAGCCCAAAACCCTGCACAGAAATTCACAGAGCTTATAACTGAGAACTCTGAAAAGCCAGTGGTCTTAGGTAGATTAGGCAATGAGACAAAAACTCTAGGTAAAACTGAGACCAGGAGTTTCCAGAGATTTTTACATCCTTTACTCCTACCTTAGGTTTAAAGAAGACATGAATCCTGAGACAGTACTTGGGTGAAGAGAGAAAGTACCTGAGAGAAGCCCTGACTTGTGATCCAAGGAGTGGGGAGGAGGATCAGAAAGGAGAGAATAGGAACAATTCCCTTTATTATTTTTTTTCTTGTGTTGTTTTCTTCCTCTTCTACTCTAGCTAGAAGCACAGTCCAGAAGCTGCAATTGTGGCTGATGGCAACAGTAATAATATTTGTAAAAGCACCTGTATCCTCAGCCAAAGGAAACCTGTATGTCCAGAGGACCTGTAGCTGGAGAAATAGGGGAGAATCCCTGTGAATTTCTTTCTTTTTTTCCCTCAGTCTACCTGCATGCTAACCTTTGAGGCATTCCCAGTTGTGGGAACCACATGGTAGAGATAGGAATAAAGCTTCCAATTTTAGTCAAAATAACAACAACAACAACAAAAAGTCTCTCATAAGAGCTGTAGAATGACCAGTGAGAATAACTATTTTTGTCTCATTCAATATAGTCAAAGAATTACCATCTTAACATGCTATTAATATGAATAAGAATGGTAGATTTTTCTGTTGTTGATTTTGATGCCAAGTATTCAAAAATCTCCTGTGTGTTGCTACTTTCCACCATGCTGGCTGGAATTAAGTACTTTCATAGATTTTTATCTGATTCTCTGCACAGTTCTAAGTGAGGGTGAGCTTTCTGTCCAAAGACATGATTTCTCAGAGCAGAGCCTTCTAAGATTCATTGCTCTCTCCATAGGTAACAAAGCTTTATTCTGTTGCCAAGAAGTTTGATCAGCATGGGGAAAAGGTCTGATCATTCTTCTTCTTTGCTCATGAAACTTCAGGGGCTTCACAATGAAAGTTGTGTGCTCTACTCCCCTACTTTGAGCTCCTGACCAGCCTGCAGGGAAATCTGGAAGAGCCTCACCCTACCCATCCTTTGAGCGTCACATGGCACAGAGTTGGCACAATTTCTGACAGGTATCCTGCATAAAATGAAATGATAGAGTTGAGAAGGGTAGAACAGAAGTCTACCTCAATAATAAATGTATCTAAAGAGGCAAGGAAAGAGTTGTGAATAAACGGTGAGACAGAGCTTGGAATTGTAAGAGCCAAGAAAAGTCAAGTGTAGGAACAACCTCTGTAGGGTGAGTGTATTCTGGGGAAGACTTCCTGGAAAGACGTGTGTGTGAACTCCCTAATCTGGTATTTTTTTGAACTATGGGTTATGATCCCAGGAAATCACTTTGTTGAGTCATGACATTATTTTTAATCAAATAAAACTGAACAGAAAATAGCATGTATTACTGACTCAAAATATTAAATGCACTTCTTTCTACAAATTGTCACCCCAGAAAATGTTGATTACACTATATTATATTCTATCCTTTTGAAAGGTAGTACTCATCCTGTTCTGAGCCTGTCAAAGATAGCCCACTCTGCTAGAGATGGAGACAAAGTTCAGCTTTCCCATCTCCAAAGAAATAATCATCATCAAGGAGTTGGGCTGTAGCACAGCGGGTTAAGCGCAGGTGGCGCAAAGTGCAAGGACTGCTGAAAGGATCCTGGTTCAAGTCCCCGGCTCCCCACCTGCATGGGAGTCGCTTCATAGGCAGTGAAGCAGGTCTGCAAGTGTCTATCTTTCTCTCCTCCTGTCTGTCTTCCCCTCCTTTCTCCATTTCTCTCTGTCCTATCCAATAATGACGACAACAATAATAACTACAACAATAAAACAACAAGGGCAACAAAAGACACTAAATAAATATTTTTTAAAAAAGAAATAATCATCATCTATTCCTACTGGGTAGAGTTTCATAACAAAAATAAAAGTAAAAAAAAAAAAAAAACGTACAGTTGATTTAGTAGTAAGCAAGTTATATACCTTTACTCCTAACTTCATGTCCTACAAATAGCCCTATAAGGATTTTTTCAATTTCATAGAAGAAGAAATTGAACTGATGAGAAAAATGAGAACCACTGTAAAGGCCTTACTAGTCACTTGGTAGGAAATGACTCAGCTGAGATTTGAATCTACGCTTATTTGACTGTGATACAATTCTAAAGCCAACTGTGATGCTGCTAAGGGTGGGGGGGAGCTTGGATAATTTGAATTTTTTTACTATGGAATTATACATTCCAGTGAGAGCTGCGACAGTTTCATCTTCTGCTTTTCAGAATGAGTCATTTAATGTGTGTTAGTTATTTTCCCCAGTATCTTTATTGTAGTAAAATACCTTTTAACTATTTTTATGTATAAAGTTTAGTGGTATTAAAGATTCATTATATGCTACTATCACTACTATTTACTATTTACCTCCAGTATTCTTTTATCTTTTAGAACACAACATCTATTGTTTTTAAAGAGCCGTTCTTCTTTCCTCATTCTGTAAGTACCTGGAAAGCATCATTCTACATTTTTGTTTTATGGATCTGACTAATCTAAGAATCTCATGAAAGTAGACTCATATAGCAGCTTATTGTGATTATCTTTTTTTTACTGAGAATAATGTTCTCAAGATTTATTGGTATTGCAGCACATACCATATTTTTTTCCCTCTTAAGGCTAAAAAATTCAATTGTATGCACGTCATATTTTGTTTCTTGATTAATCTGGCAGTGGGCATTTGGGTTGCTTTGGTGTTTTACTGAGTAGAATTGCTGGATCATTTGATGGTTCTGTTTTTTTTTGTTTGTTTGTTTGTTTGTTTGTTTTAGCAACTTCCATACTGTTTTCTGTACTGGCCACCATTTTACATTCTCATTAATAGTACACAAAAGTTCTTTTCAAAAATCATGTGAATATACTAAGTTTGTAAATTGACATTACGGATTTATAATTGTCTTTAGCCTTGCTCAGTAAAATTGCCTGAATAAACTTTGTCTAACTCATCAGAATTTTAAATTCCCATGTCAATAAGTGAAATTATTCACTTCTTACTTTCAGAACTGAAATATTGTTTTCTCATGTCAGTTTCTCTGGTGGATCCAGCTTTCTTCACTTTCACTACCTACCACACTGATCCCATGCTACCACCATCCTTGCCTATCTGAAAAAATCTTCCAAATGGTTTTCAGTCTTGTCTCTTCTGATCTTCTTGACATAAAAAAATCTGGCGGGGGTCTGGCAGTAGTGCACAGGGTTAAGTGCACATAGTGCGAAGCAGTAGGACTTGTGCAAAGATCCTGGCTCGAGCCCCTAGCAAGTGTCTTTCTTCCCCTTTGTCCTCCCTCATCTATCAATTTCTCTGTCCTATCCATCAAAAGCAATAACAACAATTGAGGGGAAAAAAATGGCTGCCAGGAGCAGTGGATTCCCAGTGTTGGCACCAGGCCTCAGTGATAACCCTGGAGGCAAAAAAAGAAAAGAAAAGAAAAATCTGACAATTCTCTGCTTATAAAATTTCAATGGTTTTTCTTTGCTCTCAAAATTAAAATATTTGTTTTTTAATATTTTATTTATTTATTATTGGATAGAGACCATGAGAAATTGAAAGGGGAGGTGGAGATAGAGAGAGAGGGGAAAAGACAGAGAGACACCACTGCATCACCACTTGTGAAGTTTTCCCCCTGCAGGTGGGGACCAGTGCCAGTCCCTGTTCAGGTGCCAATATGCCTGGCTAGCTTCGTGAGCAGGAGACAGATGACCAGGGACTCACAGCTGAGCTGGGAACACAGTTCAATCTTTATTGATGAGCGAGAATGCAGTGCAATCAATCTAATCTCTACTCATTAGAAAATCCTGTCCTTTATATCTCCTGAGGCGCAAGTGTCAGGTCAGAAGAGGGTGGGGAGAAGGAAAGAGCATGCAAACCAGTGGGTATTAAACAGTGGAAAACAGGATGTAACTAGGAGAGGAGGTGGAGTGGAAAAAGAGCTCGAACCAGTGGGAATTAAACCAGTGTGGGTCTCAAACAAAACAATGATTATGTAAATAGACCACAGTGTTAAGCAATGCAAGCAAACCTAAAGTGATGGTCAAAACAGAAGGGGTCTTAGAAGCAGAATTAGAAGCAAACCAACATTTCCTCCTTTCTTTTTAACTAATGGCCATAGTATCAGGAGTGTGGGGTGAGCAGAAACCTATATCGTGCAGGCATTTTCAAAAGAACTGGCACAAGACAGGGAGAAATAAGTAAGAGAGCAGCAAGAACCAGCTTGATGTCAAGGGAAGGCTTTCTGGGTGAAGGAACATTTCTTGCCTCAAAGGGTGTTTCCTGCCTCTGGGGGCATTTTCTGCCTCTGGGGCATTTCCTGCCTCTAGGAGCAGGGCCTGCAGGCGAAGGGAGCATTTCCTGCCTCTGAGGACAGGGCCTATCAGGTGAAGGGGGGACATTTCCTACCTCTGGGGGAAGGGCCTGCAGGTGGTGGGGGGGAAGCATAGCCTTAGAGTCCCAAGACAGCTGGTGGAAAGGTCCATGGACTGCTATAGTCAGTCCTCGAGAAGTCCAGTAGTGTAAAAGGAGTGTCCAAAGGTGTACCAGCATCAGTCCAAAGCAGATGACCACTGAAGAAATGCCAGGGGATGAAACACTGCAGTCTGTCTTGATGGGGAAGGTCAACCACTATAATTCCACTCATCTATAGAGAGTGAGCTTTGGAGTCAGTGAATCAGTTTCTTCAGGTCATGTCAGGTCACATCATTGGTTTCGGGGGGGCAATGTTGGAGGACAGGGGTCCAAATGGATTTCTGGGAATTCCATTTGAGCAGATACTTTTTCATGGGAAGATGACAGCTGTAATTCACTTACTTGTGAAACAAAACTTGTAGCAGATTAGAAGTTTACTATAATTGATAACTTGATTATAATTCAAGTCCCTTTATAATTTTGGAAGTCCCTTCTAGTATGATTTCAAGGTTGTTTAAACAGTATAAGCTCAATAGAAGAACCATGGTTAGAAGCCTCAAGCTTGAGAATCATTAGCATAACCATTGTGCTATCTCCCCTACCCATACTCATACAGTTTTCAAGATTAAACGTTTCACATTTATGCCAAGTCATAAAAAAAAAATCAAAAGAGAAAAAAAAAAACATTTTTTAGACTGTTTCTGGATGTCTCCAGAAATCATGGCTGCGTCTAGCTTTTTTTTTTTTTTTTTTGGTTATAAAGTCAATTAAGTTTCTGAATACTCAGAGAAAAAAATGGGTCATACAAAAATTCAGTCATTCAAATCACTCTCTTACAAAACACAACTGAAAGCAGACAGCAAACTTAAGATATTCGGAGAGAGTGGGGGGGGGAGAGAAGCAGTAGGGAGTTTTTTTTTTTTTAAGGCACTTTGAACCAGATTATTTAGATCCTGCTTTGCCACATTATGAGTCTCTGGAGGGCGTCCTACTTCAAAAAAAGCCTCAAATTTCCAGCTATGGTAGTTCTGACTGTTCCTGCAGGATTGCTGCAGGCACCCATTTTTAAAAAAACGTATACCATCGAAGA
Organism: Erinaceus europaeus; assembly: GCF_950295315.1. NCBI lineage: Eukaryota > Metazoa > Chordata > Mammalia > Eulipotyphla > Erinaceidae > Erinaceus > Erinaceus europaeus. The sequence goes on along the minus strand of NW_026647319.1, from coordinate 109,825 downwards.
AAGAATCAAATCAGGAGGGTAGAACTAACCATGTGTCTCCATTCTTGGGGACTTCCAAGGTACTGGATAAGGCTCTGCAAGTTTGAGTCATCCTTCTCCATGGGAAACACAGGAGAGGGAGTCCAGAAAGTCCCGGGGAAATCTCCGCACATCTCCCAAACCCTTCGATCACGGTCATAAGGAACCAAGGTGTGGCCCAGAGCAAAATGTTCTAGAGACAGAGAAACTGTCTCATGAAGAAAGACAGGGCTTTGGGAAACCTCTTCATAAGTAGGAAGGCAGCCCATGGCAGATGGGTAGCCAAGTGGTGTTTACTTATCTGGGGGATGGGCGGGTTAGGTCCCATGTTGGTGCGCCATATGCTGGTCCCTGTTCAGGTGAGAGGTGTCAGGTTGTGCCACAGAGGAGAGAGAGGAGATCGGAGCAGAGAGGGAACACAACACAAATCTTTATTCACGAGGGCACCTCAAAGTTGGGTGAGAGTGCATGGAGCTAGCAAAATGGCCGCCTCTTGCTATGCGCAGCGACCCTTCTCTGTGTCCAGTCACGGAAGTGAAAAGGGGCAAAAAGAGACTGGACCCACTGCAGCAGCAGGCTTTATAGGATAAAAACTGGAAGTGGAAGTCGAGACAGGATTGGTCAGGAAAGGCACTCCGGGAATAGAGTTTCAACTCTCGCAGGAATTGACAATACCCTGAGGGGACAACATAGTGGAACAAGGCACTCTGGGAATAGAGTTTCAACTCTCGCAGGAATTGACAATATCCTGAGGGGACAACATGGTGGATGTGACCGCATCTGCACAATTTCCCAACAGACCAGGGCTTGAACCCAGGTCCCTGCACACTGTAATGTGTGCACTTAACCAGGTGCACTACCACCTGGCCCCCTGCAAACTGTATTTGTTAGGGTGACCATGTGCTACCATCGTCTGAACTCACTCTCTCTTCCAGTCTGATTTTGAAACTTACCTTTGTTCTTAAAATCAAGTAAATCGCCTTTCAGTCCCTCTGATTTGTTCTTAAAATCAAATAAATCACCATTAAGTCCCTCTGATAAGCCTTATTCCCTCCTACCACGGGGCCTTTGCACATGCTATTTGTCCGGCTGACATTACTTTTCCATATGAATCTCCATTCCCTTTTTAATTTACTACTCTGTTATAATGAAAGGGAGAAAGATCAGAGTGCCACTCTATGGTTTACAATGTTCCATTTTCATTTTAAGTTTCTTTCTTAAAGATTTATTTATTCATTTTTATGAGTAAGAAATCATATTACTACTCTGTTATATGTGATACTGGGGATTAAACCTGGTGCCTCATGTATACAAAGCTTGTGTTCTATCTGCTGAGTCATCCCTAGCCTTCTTATTCCTTTTGTCTAAGTAAGTTCTGTCTATTGATTTTTAAAAAATATTTATTTACTTTCCCTTTTGTTGCCCTTGTTGTAGTTATTATTGTTGTCGTTGTTGGATAGGACAGAGAGAAATGGAGAGAGGAGGGGAAGACAGAGGGCGAGAGAAAGATAGACACCTGCAGACCTGCTTTACCACCTGTGAAGCGACTCCCCTGCAGGTGGGGAGCCGGGGCTCAAACCACAATCCTTACGCCAATCCTTGTGCTTTGCGCCATGTGCGCTTAACTTGCTGCGCTACCACCCAACTCTCCTTTCTATTGCTTTTGTAAGCTACCAATGGAAGGTTTTTTCTGTACTTGTAGACAAATAACTTTGTTCATATAATGTCATAGTATCCTAGGTTTCTTTAGAACACTCTTGACTGTAATTTTACACTAACTAATATGACCTTTTGGGTGTTGTCTCTCTCACCTTACAGAACTATGAGTTCTGTAAGAACTCATAGTTATAAGAGCAGGAATTTTAGTCTGTGTCCGTGTTTTGCCCTATGTCCTTGAATGGTGTTCCCTTCACATAATAGACAGTAGGAAAGTCAGCCTTCAAGTAGTTTCATCTCTTGAGACAGATATGAGGAAAGCTCCAGGTGTTCAGGTTTGTCCATAAGCTTTAACTTAGAGGGAGACTATCAAGGCCAAGTTTCTGAGGTATTAGAGAGCTAAGTGTAGTAGTAAGAAGAGACTTCTCTAAGTATAAATATTGATGTCTCGGGACATTGGTATTTATGGATTCCCCCCTGCTTAGTTCAGACACAAGGCATTCTCTCATGTCTTTTGGGTCCTGTAGTCTCCATATTTAGGACTTTAAGTCTGCACCTAACATGCTACAGTCATGTAGGTGGGGAAGGGGAAAGTTCTGGTTAATGATATTAAAGAAAATGTTAACTGTGCACAGTTTAGTGTAGCCACAGGATTTACTATGTGTATACTTCTAGGGTAGGTTTCCATTTTTCTGTTAGACTAGTCCCAAATTCCCAGCTGTCCCCTGGCTATGTATTTCCCAAAGTATCTAGGAGTGGGAAGTAGGAAACAGAGACAGAGAGATGGCTTCTCCATGAGAAAATATATTCCAAGAAAGCCTCTTATTGCAGGAATCATTGGAGCATGTTGAGGGATTCTCTTAATAACAATGGTAGCAATAATAATCATTGTGATTATAGTCCTGAGTTTTTGTTATAAGTTCTTTTCCTGCATTATATTATCTGACATTCCCAAATCACCATAGGAGCAATTCCATTCTACCCAAGAGTAAACTAAAACCTGCAGAAGTCAAGCTCTTTCCTCAGGACCACACAGAAAGCAACAGGTGGTAAAGGGATTTGAGATGAGGCAGATGACCTTCCAGTCCCATTTCTCCTAGCCACCATTTTAGCAGCTCTCATTCAGTATTTAATTATATCATTAGTAAATTTTCTCTCTTAAGGCATTTATTGTGTCACAGGGGCTGGGGATTTAAAAAAGAGATCTTATAGATGTTCTTTTCTCTGAAGAGATTTACCACTCAGTGGAAGACATGTCACTCTCTTTGCTGATATTGACTGAGCACTTACTGTTAACCCAGCTCTATGAGAAGCCCTATACCTCTATCATATAAGCTTTAGGCCTATTATCAGATTTGGGCTTTTATCACACCCATTCTACAGATAAGAAATTAGAGGACTGTGGTAATGTCAGTTTACACCCAGAGAAAGACAGTCTGGAATAGATTCTTAGTTTATTTGACTCTGTCAAATGTCAGTGCTTTTCATTAAAATAGTACATTACAGAAATGTGAAGAATGCACAAACAGAGGGGCCTCCAATGAGTGTCCAAGACAGGATACACTTAATTCTGCCCACAGCAGCCAGAGGAAGCTTCCAAAACGAGATGGGGGGTGAGGCAACATAGATTTGTATATAGGTAACTGCCTTCCACCTTCCAGGTCCATACTGATAATGAAAGAAAGTAGGAGGAAATAAAGCAAATAGATAGCTCATAAGGTAGCTTATTTGTGTTCAACATATAGAAATTTCTGACAATTACTCTGGACTAGCAGAACAATTTTGGAAAGTAGTGAGTTTCTCACCTGTGGGAGTGTGAGAAGGATAAAAGGTATGGAAGTGAGATTCCAGGGCTGGGTTAGTTTCTAGACCAGAGCAGGGTACTCAAGTGGGCTATGCATAAGAATTGAGTACGTGATTTAAACACCAGTTTCAGGGTGTTTAAATCTCTGCCCCTCACCCCACCCTAACATTCTGGGTCAGTGGATCAAAACAGTATTATTAAAAATGTGAATTTTTAACAAATTCCGTAGGTTATTCTGAATGGTTTGATCATTGTGAAGTCACACTGTCAGCTGATTTCAAAGATGACCTTTAAAATTATTTATAATATTGGGGTTCTTTACACCAGTTTTCCCTAGTATGCATCCTTCCGAGATCAGACGAGATTGGGCGTGTTCAGGGTGGTATGGCCGTAAACCCCTAGTATGTATCCTATAGACTGTTTAGCCTATGGTAGGGTTTACAGTTTTTTTTTGTTTTGTTTTGTTTTGTTTTTGTCACATCTGGAGTTTTACCTCCCTGGGACCACTTTTTCAGAGAGAGAATGAGAGTCAGTCCAAGACCAAACCACTAAAGCTTCCTTCATGTTGTTTCTCCAAACTAGGTCTCATGCATGAACCTTGTAAGCACTTAAAAACTATTTTACAAATTCAGATATTTTTTTTTAAACAGGAGAATTTAGGGTTTTGTAGACTGCAGGATCTCTGTCACTTCTCAAATTACTAAAAATAAATGGGCACGCATGTGTTACAAGAAAAGTTTATTTATATGAGTTGGCAATAGACCAGATTTCGCTATAGCTGCAGTCTGCTGACCTATGACCTAGAGAAATTGATGCCATATAAAAATAACTTTGTGAAAAGCTATAACACATGCCATTATGAATAATCTTGATATATAGAAATAAAGACTTCTGTTTTAATTTTGGTTGACTCAAAATTTCCATATCTATTAACCACAGAACCCTCTTATTTATTCCCATTCACTTATAACTACTGTTTCAGAGAACACTTTCTGGGAAGCATTGATTTGTATTGTACAAGTGGGTAGTTTTTATAATAATCTCTATTCTGAGAAGTTAGGAAGGAAAGTCCCCTAAAATACTTGTTTGATCCAAATCGCTTGTACCTAAACTTAATCCATTAGAGGCCCTGTACTTAACTTATGTTGCCAAATTTAAAATTAAAGTACTCTGAATGCAAGTGTCTGTCGAAATTATTCCAGAAGTGGTTCTGAATACAAACAGCACAGCAGTAGGGTAGATAGCATAATGATTTTGCAAACAGACTCTCATGCCTGAGGCTCCAAAGTCCCAGGTTCAATCCCCACCCCCACCCCCCCCACCACCATAAGCCAGAACTGAACAAACAGCACAGCAAAGGCATGGAGTTACTTGAAAGGGGTTAAAGAAAAGACATCTTGGAAATGAAAAAAAAGAACCCAAGAGTTAATAATAACAGATTTAGTACTTGCTATATGTCTACCAATGTACTAAACCCTTTATTCAGAGCTGTGGTTCTTAACGACAAGAGTAATTTTGACTCCTTAGTAATGTTTGACAATGTCTGCTGAATATCTGATGTTTGCAACTGAGATTAAGAGCATACAGTATTGGCATATTTTAGGCAGTCAATGATGCTGCTCAACATCCTAAAGTGTGTAAGACAGCCTTGACTTTAACCCCAGCAAAAATTTACCCACATTAAAATGCCAATCATGCTGTTGAGAAACCCAGATCAGACTGTTTGCATTTTTCTTTTAAAAATTTTATTGGGGGATTAATGGTTTACAGTAGATACAGTTGTTGTTAGATATGTAGAATTTCTCAGTTTTCTGCACTATCACCTCCACCATCATGCACCAGGACCTGAAAGCTCACCCCTCCCAATACTCCCTCACTCCACAGTCACAGCCCTTTACTTTGATGCAATACTCCAAACCCTATCCAAGTTCTGCTTTGTGTTTCCCCATCTGTTCTCATTTCTCAGCTTCTGTCCATGAGTGAGATCATCCTATATTGATCCTTTTCTGGCTTATCTCATTTAACCTAATCCGTTCAAGATCCATCCAAGATGAGATGAAGAAGGTGAATGCACTGTTCTTTATAGCTGAGTAGTATTTCATTTTGCATATATACCACAACTTTTATCTGATGTTGAAATCTAGGTTGCTTTCAGATTTTGGAACCCAGAACATGTTATTTACTTTTAAATGTAAAAATCTAGATGACCTTATCTGATCTTTTAAGAAATGAAGAAATGGAGGCAAAGAGAATCTCAATTATCTTTCATCTAGAATTACTATAACTCAAACTGTTAGTGACAGCTTAAATCTATAGTCTTCAAGAGCTCTCACTTAACTACTAAAGGCAAAGAGAACTTCCTTCTATTCCTTGACCACTGATAGGCTATGCCTCTTAAAGGTCCTGCCCACAACTCATCCTACATCCATTTTTGGTACCCTCTAATTTTTCATTTGATGTTCCTGATACATTAGAATGATAGCATCCAATTTTATGCATCCTCCTCAAAATAAATCTCTCAGGACCACTAGTGTACTTTTTTTTTTTTGCCTCCAGGGTTATTGCTGGGGCTCGGTGCCTGCACTATGAATCCACTGTTCTTGGAGGACATTTTCTCTATTTTCCTATAGGATAGGACAGACAGAAATTGAGAGGGGAGGGGGATAAAGAGGGGGATAAAGAGAGAGAGAGAAAGATAGACACCTGCAGACTTGCTTCACCACTTACTAAGTGACTCCCCTGCAGGGGGGAGCTAGGGGCTTGAACCAGGATCCTTGCATAGGTTCTTGTACTTCATACTATGTGCATTTAACTTGGTGCACTACTGCCTGCACCACCACCCCACCCCCATGTACTTTTTATTTTAAGCCCTGGATTTCTTCTGGTGCATCTTAACCAAAGTTGTTACAGCAGTCAAATGATTTTAACCTATTAGCCCGATCTTACCACCTGTTAGTGTGGACAACAGCAAAGCATAACCTTCCCGCCTCAATTCATTTCAACTCAGGCTGAAACTATAGACTCAAAATTATATTCACATTGTTGAGGGATCTAAAGAGTATAACCTTTCTTGGAGTTCCTTGCTTCAGGAGAGATTACTGAAGTGATGGACTTATTGAAGAAGAGCAAAGTCCTGTGTTTTTGTTTATTTGTTTGTTTGTTTTTAACAAACCTGACCTGCTTCAGTTTTTTCCAGCAGTCTATAAGAAGGTTTCTGAGTTCTGTGAGAGTAGACTTAAGAGGGTCTGGACAACATTACTGAATACCACCAAATATATGGCCTAGAATATTTGGACTAGAAGTTTTTATGTGTCACTATATCACACAACTAAAAACTCTTATGCAGAACTGTGTCTCCAAGAGGACAATCAGATGAATGTGATTTGGACTCACAAGGAGACCTCATCAATGCCCAGCTTAGCTCCTGGAACTTTCTGGTAATTAAACAATGTGATGACCTTGTACTTTATTTTTATCACTACTAAATTGAGCAATCAACTTCAGACAGTCTGTGAATAAGGTGGTGGGTTCCAGGAAGCTGATAATCCTTGCATTATCAGTCAGTGTTGAAAATCAGAAAATAAAAGCAACACAATAGCATACATATTTAAGATGATGCATCATGGTGACAAAGTTTGAGTGTAACAGAGTCACCAGCTTTGGCCATGAGAGACTGACCTTCCCCTTACTCTCTTATCATCTTTTCCTTTCAGAGACACTTTCATTTTATTTACCCACCTATCCTGACTGTGATTATTTTGATTATTTCATAATAGGGAAAGATACTCCAAAACTTGGAAGAGACAAAAGAGAATCCTCTCTTTTCAGAACCTCAGGCAAATGAGAAGTTTCTCAGTACAGTGTTCACAGACACCAGAAACTAGCTTAATTAAAAAATATATAAATGGCCACTTCCTGTTTTACACCCCCCACTAATAAATAACATAATAAGTAATGTGATATCAGTATGGTTTGAAGATATCTGATTGAGGCTTATATAAATAAAAAAGTGAGGTTTATCAATTATTTCATAGCTAGAGGTATGTCACATGTTTTAAACTTTTGTGAGAAATTATATTGATTATTGTACTCTCTCTTTTTTTTTTCTCTGTAGTTTCTAGAAAGGCAATCATTAGAGTGTAGTATGTATAACATGAAACCCAAGATTCATATTTTGGCTTCACCACTTATAACTGAATCACACCCCTCTCTTAGTTACTTAAAGTCATTGTTTTCTTAGCAACTCAAAAAGAAAATACAATTTATCTAATTGGGTTCTTGTGAGAAAGAAAGCAAATAATACATGTTAAGAACTTAGGATACCCTAGGCACTCAAAAATGGTGACTTATTTTTAGTCAAATAAAAGTGAAATTACATGGTGCTCCAATGAAATCAATCGCCCTATTAAATTTTTTTTTTAATTTTTTATTTAAGAAAGGATTAGTGAACAAAAGCATAAGGTAGGAGGGGTACAACTCCACACAATTCCCACCACCCAATCCCCATAACCCACCCCCTCCCATGATAGCTTTCCCATTCTCTAGCCCTCTGGGAGCATGGACCCAGGGTCATTGAGGGTTGCAGAAGGTAGAAGGTCTGGCTTCTGTAATTGCTTCCCCGCTGAACATGGGCGTTGACTGGTCGGTCCATACTCCCAGTCTGCCTCTCTCTTTCCCTAGTAAGGTGTGTCTCTGGGGAAGCTGAGCTCCAGGACACATTGGTGGGGTCTTCAATCCAGGGAAGCCTAGCCAGCATCCTGATGGCATCTGGAACCTGGTGATTGAAAAGAGAGTTAACATATGAAGCCAAACAAATTGTTGAGCAATCATGGATTCCAAGCTTGGAATAGTGGAGAGGAAGTGTTAGCGAGGTACTCACTGCAAACTCTAGTGTAATCCTGCTTTCAGGTATATATTTTGCAGTAGTTTATGGATACGTGTGCACATAAGCTCTCTCTCACAGAAACTGGTGTATATCTAGGTTATGGGACTTTGTTAGAAAGTGAACTACCTGAGATGAAATTAGAGTGTACTATTAAAGGAAAGGTCTCACCCGAGTAATGAAGCTGAAGGGTTGTCATTCCACACGTGAAGTCTCTGGATACAGTCTGAGGTGAAGCATGTTGAGATGGCAATCGTTGCGTTGGTTAGGTTGTGATCGGCGGATGCAATATTATTTGGTTTGGATTGAGAGATGCATACGGGAAAGTGGGCCCTATCCAAGGGTGCCAGGACTGGGGGAAGTAGGGACTCTATAGTGAAGATGTGAGGTTCCTGCTGTCTTAGGGTTCAAAAAGACAATCAATAGTTAATATTATTATCACATTATTTGTTAATTGGGTTAAACTTGAAAAGTCCCTTTGTTATGGTTTGCTGTACAGTACCCAGTATCTTGTATATAGCTGTGCTATTGGAAGCTTCTAATCTACTTGGTCTAGGCTTTTGAGAGAGTCCGCATATCAAATACGTAGCCTATATATTAAAAAGATTCAGTTTGTCTTTTGAGAAACTTTGAGACATAAAATTGATTTCCCCCTCTCATATTAATTAACTACTGATTTATATGTCTACATTTTGCTAGGAGTGTACATAAACACCATTCCCACCACCAAAGGACTGTGACCCATCCCTCCCGCCCACTCCCACCCCCCACTGGCCCAGGAAGCTACATGTCTACCCCTCATCACTGGGTTTTTACTTTGGTGCCCTACTTACAATTTGATCAGGTCCTGCTTTTAGTTTCCCTTTCAGATCTTCTAAGTCAGCTTCTGTTGATGAGTGGGATCATCCCATACTCATCTTTATCTTTCTGACTTAGTTCACTTAACATAATTCCTTCTAGCTCTGTCCAAGATGTATCAGAGAAGAGAAATGCAAATTAAGACAACACTAAGATACCACCTCACTCCTGTAAGAATGGCATACATCAAAAAGGACAGCAGCAACAAATGCTGGAGAGGATGTGGGGACAGAGGAACCCTTTTACATTGCTGGTGGGAATGTAAATTGGTACAGCCTCTGTGGAGAGCAGTCTGGAAAACTCTCACAAGGCTAGACATGGACCTTCCATATGACCCAATAATTCCTCTCCTGGGGTTATACCCCAAGGACTCCATAACACCCAACCAAAAAGAGGTGTGTACTCCTATGTTCATAGCAGCACAATTCATAATAGCTAAAACCTGGAAGCAACCCAGGTGCCCAACACCAGATGAGTGGCTGAGAAAGCTTTGGTATATATACACAATGGAATACTATGCAGCTATCAAGAACAATGAACCCGCCCTATTAAAATTAACTAACCACTCCCCATAGAAAGGGGGAATTAGGGGGACAGGCTGTGGTGAACCTGGTTGAGAGTACACATTACAGTACAAGAGCCCAGACTCAAGCCTCCAGTACCCACCTGCTGGGGAGAAGATTCAGATTCCTGTGTGATGTAACATACACTCTCTCTCTCTCTCTCTCTCTCTCTCTCACTCCCCCTACCCTCCAACAGAGTTCTTGTTGACACTCAGTACTGTCTCTAGGAATCCACTGCTCCTGGTGACTTTTTTCTTTCTATTTTATTAGTTAGAACACAGAGAAATTGAGAGAGGACAAGAAGGGAGGGAGGGATGGAGGGAGAGAGGAACAGAGAGAGAGACCTGCAGACCTGCTTCTGAAGTGACCCGCCTCCCCACTGCAGGTGTGGGGCAGGGGCTTGAACTGGGATCCTTGTGCTTCATACTATGTGTGCTTAACAGAGTGTGCCACCACCCAGCCCCCTCTTCTCTACAAACCCCTTCCATTTCATTTTCTCTCATTATCCAATTAAAATATTGTAAAATAAAAAAATTTTAAAGGAAAGTTTGCCTTTACTATATCTGGTGATAAGTAGCAAGTATAAAAGACTATAATTTTATTTTGTAAAATTTTTTCTAGATGAACATAGAGAGGAAAGACAGTATATGAAAGGGGAGTCTTATAATTAGCATACTTGATAATGACCTAGATTTTGATGTCTCATAATTCTGGTATTTAATCTGTTGATAAATTATTTTAATAAATTTTTGATAAACAAAAGAGTTAACATTTCTTAGATTGTAACCAGTCTGTTTCATGTTATCATTTTTTTGGATTTTTTAAACCCAGTAACTCAACCAGGACTGCTTAGCATGGGAAATCCCTAAAGGGTTAAGTAGGGGTGTGGGGAGGGGTGGGGGAAGTTCTTTGTGACTTCAAAATGAATCACCAGTAATTACAGCCAATTCAGTGTTGGGTTCATTCAACTATATTACCTTGAGAAGTGGAAGTATGCTTGTTTTTCCCTCTTCCTTTCTTTGTTTTCTAGCCAGTTACAACTTACTTGCTATACCACACCCCCTCACCTCTTACACAAAAACCTTCTGGATCTGAACTTCCAGCACTTCCCTAGGGAAGAGCTCTGCAGAACTTCCCTACTCTGTTTTCACCCATTAGTCTCTTCTGGCAGGTGTGGTTTAAACTAAGTTTTCCCTCTGCAGTGTTCCCATAATCTGTTTTTCCTCTTTTGCAATAACCCACCATCACCTGGGTGATAATTGCTGTTTCTTGGAGTAAGCAAATGCCTGAGTGGTTAAAATAAGTCCTAGTGAAGAGACTGAGAATACTTTGGTAACTATGGTAAAAGCACAAAAAGTTCTTTTCTTATGTCTAAGAATACTTTTGTGCTGGTTAGAAAGCCCAGGAAGAAGATGAGCAAAGGAAGAGTGGGATTTGGTTCAGCTGGTTCCTATCATGATCTCTTTGGACCACTTGGTACCATGTTGGGTGAAAAAAGAAGTTGTGATTGATCTTCTTTCCAGTCATCTAGTTTTCCCTCTATTCCAGAGATCAAACAATAATAGAAGTTGAGGGGGCCAAAGCTGATGCTGAGTCAAAAATTTAAATTTGATTTTATATGACATAATTGGGTCAGGTCAACCAGCCATCCCAGAATACCAGCTTTGTAAAGTATTAGGTTAGACCCTCCCTCTCCTCTACTCCTAGTTTCATGCACATTATAACCAAGACAGGTATCAGTGAACCTAGTATTTTATGTACCATGTCAACCTCAAACAAATAAGCAGCCGATCAGTTCACCAGTAGCCTGTGTTAATGCATAAACAACAACAATTGGAACAGAAACAGGAAGTCTTAGAGTATTCCACATTTTCTCCAGAACAAAAGAAAGAAATATTATTACAAAATGTTGAGAGGGATTGTTAGAAATTTAGAGTCCACCTGAGGAGACTGGACATTGGAAGAACAGTAGCCTTTCTTTTGCTTGGTTATAATGTTTTCTCATTGGTTAACCAGTTGCTGAGAAAGAAAGACTTTCTTCTTTTTCCTTCCTCCTGCTGGATCCCTGAAATAGTTATGCTTCCTCTCAGAGATAAAAGGCATATCTCTTCTGGTTAGATTCTAAAATGTTCACGGAGTGTGCATGGATGAAAACTATCTTCTAGCCTTTGGATATCATCTAAATAAGTTTTCTTCTGATTAATTTCACAACTATGTATCTAGTGCAACTAGTCTGTCTCCAACACTGTTTAGACTGCCAAGGGGAATAACTACTGCATTGTGTGTATACCTGCAGGTACATGGAGCCAGAGGGGTGGAATACATGAAATACAGAGAAAATTGGGGGCAAAGAACCTCCTTGAAGATTCTGAGCTAAGATTCAAAACATACTTTGGAGTCTGCTAATCAATCATGGGAATGGGATGGCTTCTCAAAGGAAAAATAAAGCTGAGAATGCTATGTTAAAATAGTAGGGAAAGGAGTAAAAATTCATTCATTCAATATTTCAGGAGCATATATATTCAAACCATGTTTGTTTATTTTCTACATGGTTAGTACTAGGAGGCTACACTAGGAAGTGTGATAAATATTGTTCTCAGGTGATTTTGCAATCTATTGATAGTTAGACAAGAAAGGGAAAAAAGACAGAGGAAGAGGGAGAGAAAAGAAAGAGAGAGAGAGAGAGAGAGGAGAGAGGGAGACCTGGAGATCAGAATTCAGAGTTTGTGATTACCAAAATAGAAGCACTGATAAGTTTCTGTGAGTTCAGAGGGGGAAATTTATGTTGATAGCACTGACTTGAGAACAGCTCTCTGGAAGTGAGAGACTTTGGAGAATAGAATAGAATTTTGATAGTAAAGAAATTGATTCAGGTAAGAAATAGTTCAGAAGAAGCAGCTATAGGACTAGACAAAAAGACTTTACTGAAGGTTGGTGTAGTCACTAAATTGGGTACTTAGCCAAGTACCTTGAAGGATATTGCATGCTCTGTGTGCATTATTTAGGGGAAAGTATTTTTAATCAGACTCTCCAAAAGTGACTCAGTATTTCTTAAGAGCAATATTTTGAAGTGCCTTTCAAAATCATGGGCATCATGTTGCTGTTTCTTTAAATCTTGCTCCCTTTTTCTTCCCACTGCAAAGAGAATTCATTTTTCACACACTTGAAAGGGAACAAAATTTCTCACAGTGATTAGATTAACTTGCCAAGGTCACTCAATGGAAGCAGGCCTCCCTAGTGAGGTCAAATTTTAGGCCCACCCGTGCTCTTAACCTCTAAGATACCCTGCAGTCAAGTTTCACACCCAGTGAATCTGCTACAATCCCTGGCTCAATCTCAGTTGTTCTATTAGGACTTCTAATACTCTCAGCTTGTAATATACCATTTAAGAAGCTGGTCCTGGTCACTAACCTTGACCTAAGTGTTAAGTCTCTTCTTTCACACCTGATTTTACTAATCATCATGCTCTATTTGGAAGAGCCAGTCCTTTTGGAAAATGGAAAACAAGCATGAACTTTAAATATCTCCTGCACATCTCATTTTCTTAACATGACACTTCATTTCAGTAGTTTATACTAACCTGTGTTCAAAAACAGTAGTACCACCATTTAAAAATCAATACTCACATAACCTACTTGTAAAGAAATGCAGTACTTACACATAATTTTAGGAAATTAACAATTCTTCTTTTCCTCCTTTTTATATAAAAGCAATATTATAACTAAGTGCCATGTTCCCATTTCTTCACTAATCAACTCATGACAATCTAGTTCCCTCTTAGCCTCACATAGATTATTTTGAAGCAAATCCTACATATAATAGATTGTTGCCTTTAAATATCTCAGTGTTGTATAGGATTTTAGATAGAATTTGCCATAAATAGTGTGGGCCACTTGCCAAGTCACGGAAAAAATCTCAGGCTCTACATCAGTCTGTGAAACAGCTTTATATAAGTAGGTCAATGTTGTTTTTTGAAACAATTCTGTTTGGCTCAAAGTCTCCTTCATAATGGGGTCTGTTGCTTTGTCAAGCATCATTGTTGCTATGAATTAATAGTTTCTGCTAAGCAGCTCAGTAGTAATAAATTTGTACAGTCAATTCTATTAGTTTTGTTTACATGAATTAGAATTTCAATTAGTTCCTTACTATTGTCAATACTATTGACAATAGTAAGGAACAATTTGGGAAGAATTGAATTTTGTGTTTGTATGACATCATTGAAAACACTAGACTAGTGCAGAAAGCTATTCTCAGTTGAACTGAGTGGAGTGGGAATACAAAAAAGCCTGTATACTTATGGAGCCTCGCCATCCATATCAGTTGCTAGAAATCTCCACCCCATTTCAGATGATCCTCCTTCCACTACTTCACACTCACTCACCAGATGCAAATTACAGTGTCTGCTTCCACAAGCAAGTGCCAGGCCTTCTTCAAGTCAAAGTGTGATATTTACTGCACAGCTTATGATTTTAGTAGTCATGTATGGTGGGTAAAACGATCATTGTTTTTTTATTGAATTGCTATAATTTTATGTGTCTGACAATCTTCTAAGTGCCTCCAACTCAGTGTTTCTCAACCTCAGAATCACTGACATTTGGGGCTGGGTAAGTCTTTGTTGCAGGGCTGAGCTGTGCCTTTTAGAATATTTAGCAATACTCATATCCTTGACTTACTGGAAACAACACCTTCTAACACCTTCTCCTACAGGGTCTACAAAACTTTATAAACACTGACAAATGTCCCCTGGAGGGAAAGGTAAGATTAAAAGAAAGTTTGTGGGTAGTAGAAGTTGGGCTGTGATACACTGTGTAGAACGCACGTGTTCCCATGCACAAGACCCAGTTCAAGTCCCTGGCCCTCACTTGTAGGAGGAAAGCTTCATGAGTAGAGAAGCAGTGCTGAGATGTCTGTCTGCCTCTCTCCGTTCTCTCTGATTTTTCTCTATCTCTATGCAATCAATAAATAAAATAAATAAATACATAAAACAAACAAAAAAGTTTGTGGGCTCTGTACTGTTTTTTTTTTTAAGAATTTACTTATTCATGAGAAAGATAGGAGAAGAGAGATAAAGAACCTGACATCATCACTCTGGTACATGTGCTGTCAAGGATTGAACTAGAACTTCATGCTTGAGAGTCCAATGCATTATCCACTGCATCACCTCCTAGACCACAGCTCTTAATTGTTGATTGCACTATTTTTTAAATTTATTTAATTTCTTTTCATTGCCACTAGAGTTATTGCTAGAGCTTTGTGCTGACACTATGAATCCATGCTCTTGGTGGACATTTCTTCCCTTTATTTATTTATTTATTTATTTATTTATTTATTTATTTATTTATTTGTAGGACAGAAAGAAATTGAAAGAGGACTGGGATAGAGGGAGAGAAAGATAGACATCTGTAGACCTGCTTCACTACTTGTGAAGCAGACACCCTACAGGTGGGGAGCAAGGGCTCCAGCCCAGGTCCTTATGCTTGGTAATATGTACACTTAACCGGGTGCGCCATCGCCTGGCCCTCAGTTGCACTGCTTTATATAACATGATTTCAGGAGCATATGTGTACCATCATAGCAGAATTATCTTTGCATCTGACTTGTATGCCTTTAACTAAGTCCTCTTGCAACTATTAATCACAGTATGCTATGGGAGTCCACTCACTTTTCTTTTCTTTTTTTTTCAAAGTGAAAAACAGATGAAATGACTTTATTATAACAATGTATGAAAATTTCATTGATAGTGGTTCAGAGTTCACATTGCCACTAACCTTTGAAAAACTGCAGCTTGCTGAGTTCTGGTGTAGAGCCCAGGGAAAATATTCACAACTACCTGAGGAGGCTATTAGAATATTCCTCCATTTTGCTTTTCATTGAGCTCAAAATGTAAACCCCTGAGTTAAGGGGATCATTGACCTCAAAGATGCCTTTACTTCAATGTTACAAATATTCAAATAGCTGTGGAGGATATTAGAACAACATTTTAAAAATATTTCATAGGAGTTAAGCATTGTCTTACAAACATTATTTTCAGGGTCACATTTAACATTCACACAGCCAGTTCCAAGCACCTTTGTCACCTTTACTTAACAGGAATGATTTCTCAGAAGGAAAACCAAGTCATTTAAGAATGGGATAATATTCTTGAGGCTAGTCAGCTAACATGAGACGCCTCAGGACATAGCACCTCTAAATAAACTATTAAACATTTCCATGTCACTGGAGCCTCCTGACTTCAGATTACCAGAAGCTATTTACCAGGAATCTATACCTTTTACCAAAGTAATTACTATAACATAATTAAGGTAGCAAATAGCTGAAAAATCTTAAAGAGGCTGAGTTCAGTAAAAATTATATCACATTCCTACTCTGATGCCTTACCTTAACAAGAAGTATGTCTTAGAAAAAATAATCATATGGAAATATTTTCATTCATTTTGTCCAACAAAAAATACTAGAGGCTTTTTTTTTTGCTAATCAATTGTTATCTTTGTTAGATTACTGATGACTTCTGTCCCTTTCACTTTCCTTACATGTATTTAAATTTTTTTCACTCATGACCATGGATTCATAGACATATATATTTAAAAGAAATATGCTTTTAGAGAGAGAATTGCAACCCAAGATAGCACAAGAGATAATAAAAGAGGAACTAGATAGTTAATGAGCTCAAGCTGGATTAAATTCTAGACTATAGAAAAACTTGCAATGTGATTGCAAAACTACTATCAGTAATCTTAGAAAAATCAGAGACTGGGGCCAAGGCCAGAATCTTGAAGACAGAAATATGTTAGTCCAGATTTCAAAAATGAGAAAAATGTGGATTTTAAAAACTAGAAGGCAATTGACCTAGCATTCAGAAACCAGCAATTAAACACACCCTTTATGAACTTTAGGAAAGAGATCCCAGTCAGAGAGAGTTGAGAACTTGCAGACATCCAAGTCCTATTGACCTAACTTTATTTCCCCTTTTTATGGTGCATTTTTGGTAGATCAGTAAAATATTCCAGACATTATGCACTTCAATTTCACTGAGAACATTTGATAAACAGATGTATGCTTTTGCACATGGAAAGTGTGGGTTAGATGATAATTTGATGAGTTGGATTCACAGCTAACTGAGTTATCCATAATAACTACCAATGGCTGCAGAATGCCCAGACAGAACAAGACACCATGCTAAACTTTTGTATATACCTTTGTCAGATGGATTCCATTGTTAATCCACTGTTAGAAATGGACATTCAGAGCAGGGTAGTGGCATACCTGTTGTAAATGCACATGCTACCATGCATAAGGACAAAAATATTCTTAAAAACTCTCTTTCCGTGTGTGTGTGTGTGTGTGTGTGTGTGTGTGTGTGTGTGTGTGTGTGTGTGTGTGTGTGTGTGTGTGTGATTTGTGCTTTTTAACTGCTAGTCTATCCTGGCACCCTACCTTCTATGAAAATGAATAAATAAATAGGAGAACTAAAATGAATTATCTAATATCAAGCCTTGGACCTTTATATCAGCAAAGATTTTATGCCAGCAAGAACAGCCAGCGAAATCTGAATGTGTCTGTTGGTCAGTGACACAGAAGAGAATGCAGGCCTGATAGTTGTCAGATTAGCAGAGGATATATAGTTGGGGATTTAACCTCTGTCTTCAGAGATGCTGCTTTTCCTTTGATTATAAGAGTGGAGTCTCTGGCTGGTGGGTCTGAAACACAGTGATGAGACAAGGGTATGGGGGGGTGGGAGAATCAAATACCAATTCTTGATTTCTAAAAATATCTTTGATAGAACTGGAGAAATAAATCAGAGGAGGGTGTCTTGCCATGGATGTAGTAAGGTGCAAGTCTGGAAAACAAATGGGGTGCCATGTCACTGGGGAAAGCTCTGATGTTATGTAATGTTACATGCCCCCTCCCTCCATTCCAATGTCTCATCTGAATGAAAGAAGTGATCTGAGAACAGTGAAATGGAGCATGTAAGAGACCCTGTACCACAATTAACTAATTAGTTAATTATGGTCACTGTGAAGCACAATCCTATCAGTACTTTACAATATTTTTTCCCTGAGTCTGAAAGAGGTCTTTGACTCATTTGTTTCAGTTTTATCATTTTACTTCTTTCACTTACAAATAGATTTTTTTTTTTTTTGCCTCCGGGGTTATCTCTAGGGCTCTGTGCCTACACTATGAATCCACTGCTCCTGCAGCCACTTTTTTTTTTTGATAGAACAGAGAGAAATTGAGAGGACAGGGGAAGATAGAGAGGGATAGAGAAAGATATACACCTGCAGACTGGCTTCACTGCTTGGGAAGCAACCCCCCCCCCCAGCATGTGGGGAGCCAGGGCTCAAACTGGGATCCCTGTGCAGCTCCTTTTGCTTTTGACTATGTGCACTTAACCCAGTATGCTACCATTTGACCCCCTGTACAAATAGATCTTTAGCAAGAAAAAAAAGTAATATATATACACACATATATATATTATATATACATATATTATATACATCTCTATATGTATCTCTACAAATATATATATATATCTGAAAGTAGAGAATTTTTCTCTTTATTAAACATTCCCTCACCAAATGTTTCTCATTGATATTGGAAGAATGGATGGAGAGAAGGAAAGAAATAAGGAAGAAGGAAGAAAAACCAAATTAAACAGGGAAAAGAGGCAGGGAAAGAGGAAAGGAACAAAATAAAATGAAAGAAATAAAGGAGAGGGAGTGATAAAGAAAGAAAAAAGAAATTTCTTTCTTCTGTGAAATGATCAAGCTTCTCTTTTGGTTGGTTGGTTGGTTGGTTGGTTGGTCGGTTAGTTGGTTGGTTGGTTGGTTGGTCAGAGGTGATACAGTGAGTAGAACTCCAGACTAGCATGAGGACCTGGATTTGATATTCAGTATCATATATGCCAAAGTGATAATATGGTTGTTCTCTCTTTTATGCAAATAAATAAGTCTTATTTTAAAAAAATGTTTAAGGAAGCAGGGGAAGATGAAATGGGTTACAATTTCCCCATTTATTTGGTCTGGGATTCAGTGTAAACAGTCTGCCCTCCATCTGTCCCCCAGGAAGTCATGAATTCCTGCTCTGCCAAGACACTATGAATTCTCCCAAGTTCCTTGCTTGCTGAGGCAGCAAGAATAACCAGGGGAATTTAACAGTGTCCCATTCTCATTCTTCTGAATGTAATAGCAGAAGACAATGGTGAAGGGTAATGTCATGAAACCGTGAAGGTCAGCTCTGAGTAAGAAATTAGGATGCAGTTATCAGATTTTTTTTTCCTTTGTGAGATTAAATGTGTGGAGAGATCAATCTTAGCTAGAGTTAGAATTGTACTCAGAGAAGATATAACTCTGGAGGTATGCATTTCTGTGTTTAACTATGTTTCCTTCTCCATTAAGAACGTATCCTGGAGTGACTGGGTGATGGCACACATTACCATGGGAATGGACCCAAGTTCAAACCCAGGTCAACTACCTGCAGGGAGGGAAGCTTCAAAATTGGCAAAGTGGTGCTGCAGATCTCTCTCATTCTCTCCCTCTCTCCCTCTCCCTCTCCTTTTCCCTTTTCCCTATCCCTATCTCCTTTCTTGCTCAATTTCACTCTGTCTCCATCACTATAAACAAACAAACAAACCCTGTTTTATCTGCACAAATGAAAAAGTCTTTGAAAAAGACAGCTAAGACCATAAATAAATACTACTTGGTACAAAAGATACCTGTTATATATGGTTTGCAGAAACACATTTTATTATAGCACACTATTAGCTCCAGGTGGCGGGATTATAACTCAATTTTAATTTTAAATATCCATAATTATTTAATTCAGGTTATTAAATATATACATATATGAACATGTACCAGGCAGTTTTCCCATATGTTATCCCATTGGTTCTTTGCAAAAGACCTACAAAGTAGGTAGCATTATGTTTCTCTTTTTATTTTTTTCCCTCCAAGACTATTGCTGGGGCTTGGTGATTGCACTACGAATCCACTGTTCCTGGACGCTGTTTTTTCCTTTTTGTTGACCTTGTTATTATTGCTGTTGTTGTTGTTGGGAGAGGAGGAGAATACAGAAGAGAAAGATAGACACCTGCAGACCTGCTTCACTGCTTGCAAAGCAACCCCCTGCAGGTGGGGAACCAGAGGGCTCAAACCAGGATCATTATGCTGGTCCTTGCACCTCAAGCCATGTGCACTTAACCTGCTGCACTACCTTCCAGCCCCCTATGTTTCTTATTTTATTGATTAAACAATATAGCTAAGTTTCTAACCCAAAATTATGGAAATAGAAAGTACCAGAGGACATGATCCAAACACCCAGAACCTTTACTGAAATATATTTTCTTCCTCATTACATTGCAATTATATTTTTTCTGAAACTAATTGAACTATTTAGAATAAATACTATCCTGATCATTGGTTAAACCAACTTTTGAGCAAAATACAGCTAATAAAAATGAATCTGTAGAGAAACGATGGAATTTGATTGCCTGTAAAGTATCATTTTTGACGTGTTGTTTGCTATTCTTTCAATATTGGGTGAACATTTCAAACACCTCTCTTGGTCTGCAGTTTTTACAAGTTTTCTGAAAGTTGTATTTTTATAGCAAGGCAAGTAAAAAGACTGCAGCCTTTCCACCTACCTTTTGGAAACCCATACAGCTAATTTTGTGATTCACACTTTTTTTTTTAATTTATAAAAAGTAAACACTGACAAAACCATAGGATTAGAGGGGTACAACTCCACACAGTTCCCACCACCAGCTCTCCATATCCCATCCCCTCCCCTGATAGCTTTCCTATTCTTTTTTCTTTTCTTTTCTTTTTTTTCTTTTCTTTTCTCTTCTGTTCTTTTTGTCTCCAGGGTTATTGCTGGAGCTAAGTGCCTACACCACAAATCCACCTCTCCTGGAGACCTTTTTTCCCTCCTTTTGTTCCCCTTGTTGTGGTTATCATTGTTGCTGTTGATGTCATTCATTGTTGGACAGGACAGAGAGAAATGAAGAGAGGAGGGGAAGACAGAGAGGGGGAGAGAAAGATAGACACCTGCAGATCTGCTTCACTGCCTGTGAAGCGACTCCCTTGCAGGTGGGGAGCCAGGGACTCGAACAGGATCCTTACACCAGTCCTTGCGTTTTGCACCATGTGAGCTTAACCCGCTGTGGTACTGCCCGGCCCCCAGCTTTCCTATTCATTATCCCTCTGGGAATATGGACCCAGGTTCATTGTGGGATGCAGAAGGTGGAAGGTCTGGATTCTCTAATTGCTTCTCTGCTGAACATGGGCATTGACTGGTCGATCCATACTCCCAGCCTCTCTCTCTCTTTCCCTAGTAGGGTGGGGCTCTGGGGAAGCAGAGCTCCAGGACACATTGGTGAGGTTGTCTGTCCAGGGAAGTCTGGTTGGCATCCTGCTAGCATCTGGAACCTGGTGGCTGAAAAGAGAGTTAATATACAAAGCCAAACAAATTGTTGACTAATCATGGACCTAAAGGCTGGAATAGTGCAGATGAAGAGTTGGGGGTCCTCCATTTTCTAGATAGCTAGTTGGCATATTTTAGTTATATTCCAAAGGGCATGTGGCTATACTAGTTTTTTTTTCCCCTGAGCCTGAAATCTGATATGAAGGTGGATCCAAGTTCCAGGTGGTTTACTTCCTAACAAAGTCCCAAAACCTAGATATAGACCAGGTCTCGTGAGATAGAGCATATGTTCACATGTATCCATAAATTAGGGCAAAATATATACCTTATTCACACTTTTAAGAGATTCTCTAATAATCACTTGTTTTCCCTTTTTCTTTTCCTCATGACTTATCACTCTCTGATCTTTACCATTTTTTGGGCAGAACCTCACCTAGTGCCTTAGAGATAGGGAACAGAATCCATGACATCTGAGGAGTCTACCAAATACTAAAAAATAAGCTTACCTCCAGAATTGCATATCTCTGCTTTTCTTGCATTATTGGAGTAGCTACAAAAGGCTAAAGGCTTTCTTATCAGAAGGGGTCTTATTAAAGGTGAAGACTCGACTCCTGGGGATCAGGGTGAAGGGTGTGGACACTGGACAGCTGAAAATGTAAAATTCATGTGAAGACTTCTGCAAGGCCTTTCCAACAAGCAGCTGGAAAATATCAGGTGCACCAAAAGGAGAAGTCATGGCTGAGGAAAGGGAACCTAATACAAAGTCAGAGTCCTACCCTTAAATATACTTTACCCTTTGCCTGAAATTCATTTCTGCATTCCAAAAATAGATGTTGAATTACTGTTCTATACAAGGCATTCTTCAAGTGGTATGGTGCCATGAATGGAATTCAGGAAACCACCAAGAGTACCACTGTGTCACCTCCCAGGCCACAGACTTTATATAGTTATTTTCAAATAGAGAGAGAGTGTAAGAGAGATAATAAAAGATATCACAGTATTGAAGCTTCCTGTAATGCAGTGGATGTCAGGCTTGAGCCTGGGTCATGCACAAGGAAAAGCAACACACTATCCAACTGAGCTATTTTGCCATCCCAGAATTTATTTATTTTTTTAGTATGTACCTTATTACAAATTTGCTTTTTTGTGTGTAGTAATTTTATTTTCAATGTGTTTTTTTCTCAAATACTTTGAACGTATAATGAATAGATTGGCACAAAGTTTCCACTATTCAACTGTGTAATACTGGGTCATCTAGCTAACCATTTTCTTTTTCTTTTCTTTTCTTCTTCACCTATATAACAATATATCAACATCAAACTCAAAAGATTCCTTTAGGGTTTATGGAATAAATGAAAATCTTCATACAAAAACATGTCTGTTAATATAGTATCTTTAGCTATAAGAATTCAAAATTATAGAGACAAATCAAAGGAGTGTCTTTCAGCTAATGAATGGATCATGGAAATATACTACATTAATACTATAAGCTACTACTCTACAAGGAAATTAAAAAAATAGTTTATTTGTGTGATAACATGGATGAACATTCAATCCATTATACTAAGTAAGAGTAGACAGAATCAAAAGACCACATAGTATGTAATTTCATTTTTGTGACAGTCTGAGAAAAGAAAAACAAGGGAAAAGAAAAACCAGTGATTGTGAAGACTGAGATAAGAGCAAATAGAGATAAGTAATATATTTTTATATAATTTATATATTTAATTTCTTTTTTGATATGATACAAAATGAGCCTATGCAAAAAGGCCACACAAGGGTATGCACTTGTCCAAGCTCAGAACTGTACACTATAGAACTGTGTTGGATGGAAAGAAGGAAAAGAAGGAATGAAAGGAAGGAAGCAAGGAAGGAAGGGGAGGAAGGAAGGATAGAGGAAAGGATAGAGAAGAGAAGGGAAGGGAAGGGGAGGGGATGGAAGGGGAGGGGAGGGAAATGGAGGGGATGGGAGAAGAGAAGAGAAGAGAAGAGAAGAGAAGAGAAGAGAAGAGAAGAGAAGAGAAGAGAAGAGAAGAGAAGAGAAGAGAAGGAAAAGGAAGGAATGAAAACAGTATGATACTCAGGGCACTTGATGCCTCTGAACTGTTTAGCTATAAGAAGTCAAAAGTAGTGAGTAAATTCTCCAGCAGTTCACATGACCTTTCAAGAAATGTTAACACAAGAACTTGGTATCAAGTTAAACTTGATACCAAGAGTTGGTCAACTTACTACTCTGATATTTGCTCTCACATTTTCCCTGCTGTATTTCATTTTCTCTCACTTCTCTTTCTTGATACTGCCTTCTCTAATAAATCAGCACAAAAGTTTCTGACCCAGGATTTGCTTTTTAAAATTTTTAACTCTTTAAAAATTTATTTATAAAAAGGAAACACTGACAAAAAACACAGGATAAGAGGGGTACAACTCCACACAGTTCCTACCACCAGAACTTTGTATCCCATCCCCTATCCTAATAGCTTTCCTATTCTTTATCCCTCTGGGAGTATGGACCCAGGGTTATTATGGGGTGCAGAAGGTGTAAGGTCTGGCTTCTGTAATTGCTTCCCTGCTGAACATTGGCTTTGGCAGGTCGATCCCTACTCCCAGCCTGTGTCTTTCCCTAGTCGGGTGGGGCTCTAGGGAAGTGGGGCTCCAGGACACATTGGTGGGGTCATCTGTCCAGGGAAATCTGGTTGGCATCATGTTAGCATCTGGAATCTGATGGCTGAGAAAAGCTAACATATAGAGCCAAACAAATTGTTAACTAATCATGAACCTAAAGGCTGGAATAGTTCATATGAAGAGTTGGGGGGGTCTCCATTTTGTAGAGAGTTATTTTAGTTATATTTCAAAGAGCCCATGACTATACTATTTTTTTTCCCTGAGCCTGACATCTGATATGCAGGTGGATCCAAATTATTGTCTGGGGAGATGATGTCACGACTGGAAAAAGGACCAGAAAGCTAGATAAGCTTATTTATTTATTACATAGAGACAGAGAGAAATTGAGAGGGAGGGGAAGAAAGGGAAGAGAGAAGAGAGAGAGAGAGAGAGACACATGCAGCCCTGCTCCCAGGCTTTGCTTTCAAAGGAACGTTGGCCAAGACACTAGACATCTACATATTATCTTCTTGTAGAGACTTTATAGTGGCGTTTGCTGCTTTTGTATTTGAGACTTTAATATTTGAGCATGCTGCTTCATACTCTTTCTTCCTCTAACTCTGAGCCTGAACTCAAAATATAATCCAGATTCAAATATGTTAGTAAATTCAACCTGCTAAATGACAGTGAAACAATGCACAGGAAATTTGAACCCTAGATTATCCTGTGGGGAATAGACTTTTCCAGCATGGATATTTTGTCTCAGGACCATAAAATGACAAGAGGGACAGGTGGTGGGTGGTTCATCCATTAAAGGTTATCATATAGAGGACTGGGTTCAAGCTGCAGGTGGGAGCAACTTCATGAGCAGTGGAGTAGTGCTGTAGGATTCCTCTCTGTAGCTCTCTCCCTCACTATCTTTCATAAATTCTCACATAGCCATCAGGAACAGTGGAGCTGTGTTGACACCAAGTCCCAGCAATAACCCTGATTACAAAAACGTTTTCTCTAACTACATGAATCAGTGAAACCTATGACAGGCTTGCATCAGGCTAGTTCATTTTCAGATGGGCTAGTGGTCACAGAAAATGTCTAGAAGGTCACCGTATTAAAGTTACAAAGCAAGAGAAAGGGAATGTTAGAATTCAGATGCAAGAAATTTAAAAAACCATAATCTTCCAAATAAAACTGTTGCCATGGAACTAAGTAAATATTCTCCCAGGAACAGACCTGAGGAATCAGACAGCTGTAGCTATTTATGGTTACCCCTGTGTCTCCCTCTCCTTTGAGTTGAATCAGCCCTGCAGAAAACCATGACAGTTCCTTTAAAAAGCTTCCTTATTCCCAGCAAGAGACAGAAGTAGTACAAGAGTAAACCAGAGAGCCAGCTGCCACTGAAATGTTCTAACCATATGCGTATTTTTCCTACTACGTTACCACGTAGTATTTAAATGTTCTTTATTTACCTGTGCATAGGGCACAAATGGGATCATTATCCTGTCATCATATTCCACTTAGTGAACACCTATTATATTCTAAGCACTGTTTATGAATTTGCATATATTATTTTCCATAAACTTCACAAAACTTGTTTATTTTATTGAGTTAGTAATGATCAACAAGACCGTAGGAGAAAAGGGGTACAATTCCACACAATTCCCACCACCAGAACTCCTTATCCCATCCTCTCCATTGGAAACTTTCCTGTTCTTTATCCCTCTGGGAGCATGGCCCAGGATCATTATGGCGTGCAGAAGGTGGAAGGTCTGGCTTCTGTAATTGCTTCTCCTCTGGACATGGGCGTTGGCAGGTCAAGCTATACACCCAGCCTATTTCTATGTGTTAAAAAGCATATTGCCTGCTTTGCTGGTGTTAAACTGGGGATTAGAATGAAATATTGCCAGAGGCCACAGAGCAAATATGTGAGATTTTTCTCAACCTTAAAACCCTTTCTTTAAAAAATGTATTTATTTACTTAATGAGGGAAAGAGGGGAGGAGAGAGGGAGAGAGAGAGAGAGAGAGAGAGAGAGTGAGAACCAGAGCATTTCTCTAGCATATGCATTGCCAGATACCCAAATCAGCATCTCAAGTATGCAAGTCCTGTTGCTCTACCACTAAGTCATCTATGTGGTCAAAAAATCTCTTTTCTTTTGAAAAGTAATTTTGCCTGTTCTACAACTTCAGAAAAGTTACAAAGTAGGTACAGGAATTTACAGCATCTTTTCAACTCCCTCTTTTCAAACTATGGGAACATCATACTGCCTTGTTCCAAAACTATCAAGCACCCCAGCAGTTTCAAAAGTATTATTTTTTTAGTGATATTTCCCCATGAATACAGGTCTTAAAGATAACAGTACAAAGATCCAAAATAAAATAATAGTCAATAAATAAACCTGAAAGGCCTTGATTTCATTCTGCACTAGAAAGCAATGGAAAAGATCTTTGTAAGCCTGTGGGCCTACTCAAATTTCCCTTGTTAATAACTGCTGCTCAGAATCTAAACCATCATGTGTCCTCAGCAATGTCTGGTTCATACACATGACTTCTCTAAATGGGCTGTATATCAAACTTTTCAGTTTATTAAAACTAGAGTAATAGTTACAATTTTTTTTATTTATCTATTGCATAGAAAAAGCTGGAAATTGAGAGGGAAGGGGGTAGTAGGAAGGGAGAGAGACAGAAAGACACCTGTAGCCCTGCTTCACCACTCACAAAGCTTTCCCCTTGCAGATGGAGACAAGCAGCTCGAACCCAGGTCTTTGCGCACTGTAACATGTGCGCTCAGCCAGGTGCGCCACCACCTGGCCCACAAAAAAATCTTGAAGACCATTGCAATATCTTAAAATATTTTGAAGTCGGTGGAAAGTCCAATTTTTTCCAGACCAACAGAGTAGAAAGATTCAAACTCCTAACTTTTCTGTTATTAAGTGAACAAGGTACTTGTTTTCTAGCAAATAAAAATATAGTTGGATATACTTACTCCTGGTGTAACTAGGGTATCGAAGGACAGTCTGCTGTTGAAAATATAAAGCATTCTACTTGGCAGAACAATAGACTTTTCTCTTGGTAGACAACTGTGAATTAAATTTGGACAGTGATTATTCTGCATCCAAAAAGTCCCGGGGGGTAGGGACAAAGAGAAAAAAGAAAACTTGGAAACTCAGCCAGGTGTTAGACACCTCCTCGGGGCTCCTTCTCTGCCAGGCCCTGAAATCCCAGACCTAGTGCAGCTTCGCTGATTCCCCACCCCCTTCCCTCTAGATATTGGCCTTTATTAGCCAGAGACAAGGGACATTGTCATGCACAGTTCTTCATTTCTAGAATTCTAGTGCAAGAAAACTCACTTATATGAAACTCTCAGACATGGTATGACTATAAAGTGTCAGTTATTATTATTTTTTGCATCAGTTATTTTTTTCATAGACTTTTCTTATTCCCCAAAAGAGATATTGAATAAGAGAAATATTTGCGATGTTATTTGAAGCAGGTTTATAGGAAAAAATATCCTTCTAGGGGTTTCTATCATAGGGAAATTCTCTCTCTAGTGCTAAATGAATAGAGTTGTTTCAAAATGGAAATGGCCTCTACTTTAGATAATTCTGTATTTGTAAATGACCACCACTTCTTTCTCTCAAAGCAAATGGATTCTTTTGACCTACTAAGAGAACGGCTTACTAGGAGGAAGGCCTAAAATAAGTGAACAATTGGGTGGTCTGTTGATATTCACATAGCACATTAAATTAACTAATCTGTCTTCTATGAGAAACAGATTTTAATGCTGTCCAAAGATCCGGGGCTTTGAAATTAAGTAGCACAAATTGTCTTTGCATATTCTCTGACTCATTTAAGTTGGTTAATGGAAATGTTTTCCAAGACTGATGGGGGGACGGAGTTATTAGAACAAGGGACGAAAAGGCCAAGATGAAACTCCTATAGAGTGAATTTCGCCCCTACTGGTGAGCAAATTAGCAATGCATTTGACTTCAGATTCTTTTTTGTTTTGTTTTGTTTTTGTTTTTGTTTGTTTGTTTTTTTAATTTTTTATTTAAGAAAGGATTAATGAACAAAAACATAAGGTAGGAGGGGTACAACTCCACACAATTCCCACCACCCAATCCCCATAAACCACCCCCTCCCATGATAGTTTTCCCATTCTCTAGCCCTCTGGGAGCATGGACCCAGGGTCGTTGAGGGTTGCAGAAGGTAGAAGGTCTGGCTTCTGTAATTGCTTCCCCGCTGAACATGGGCGTTGACTGGTCGGTCCATACTCCCAGTCTGCCTCTTGACTTCAGATTCTTAAATGTGGTTATTCTTTTTTCTCCAGAGACAGTGTTTATCCATCTCTGTGGCTCCAGAGGCTAACTCAGTCAACTGCTCTTAGCGTTCTTTCACCAACTAGCTTCAAGTTGTGATCAGCTAGAGAATGATAACCTTGATATTAGCAACAAAATCAGATGGCAGACAAGGAAAAGAGAAGTTGGTGATTTTCTGTCTTCTTTACTTATTGTTTTATCATCTCCCATCTGGAAGTTACTTAAATCTACTACTTAATCCTTCAGTTTATAGCTTGTTGTTTTGGTCAGCTCAGGCTATCAAATGAGACTATTCTCACATGGCAGAGAGCAGAAGGAAGAAGGAAGCAAGCTCTCCCAAGAAAGCACTAATGCCATCTCCTCTTGATGATCTAACTTCCTACCCAAGACCCCTCCTTACCTGCAGATAACATCTCAGTGTGGATTATGATCTCAGTGTCTGAATTTCTGGAGGCACACATTCAGGCCATAAAGATGATCATTACTGCTTTTAGGTTTGCTTGTTTTTAGATGCCTTCCCACCTGTTGTTTTCTACACCTATATTTCCCTTTGCTAAAATTTTATCATTACAACCAGTTTCAGGGTAATTGTGCTGTCGAACATTAGGATCCTAATAAGTCACACAGCTGTCTTTTTTTCCTCAGTAAGTCCAAAGAATGCTAGGAATTAGTCTCCTTATGACTCCAGAGATAGATCTAGCAATAAAAATGGGTGTTAACACTTACTATGCTCCATGTATCATGTTATGCATTGTACAGAAAGAAGAGGAAACTAAAAAGATTTATGAAGCTGATAGATTACAGGGAGGCAGGAGAATATTCTCTGTACTCTCCTGCCTCCCTATAATCTATTTATTTACAGAACAGTTACAACCAAAGATGGTAAAATTCCGAAGGAAATGATCCCCTTAACTAATAGTACCAATGTTTAATATTAATAAAAATAATAATAAGTGATGTTTTAAAGGTACTAGGTAAATATTAACAAGGGAACCATTTTAACAAATGCTCTATTCCCTTAATATTTGCTATATCATCTTTATCATTACAGAAAGTCTTAATGTCTATCTCTCCTAATGTACTCTCTGAGGAATTCACAGGCCTAGAAAATGATACATACACACATCCTCACACCAGCATCTGCCTTGGAGAGACAGCAGAACCCTGATTATATGTCTTCTGGGACCTAGGGAGGCAGGGCATTGTTCTGTGCTTACAAGGCTACTATTTTATTTTATTTTATTTTATTTCATTTCATTTCATTTCATTTCATTTCATTTCATTTCATTTTTTTAGAGACAGTGAAGGCAGACAGTGGATTAAAGAGACCATAGCACTGAAGTTTTCTTTGATGTAGTGGGTGCTAGGCTTGAACCTGGGTTAAGCACAAAACGAAACAACACACTGTGCAAGTGAGCTATTTTGTTAGTTCACTGCTCTGGGTTAATTGCCTTTTGGAAGCCATTGTGTTTGCTTATGGTTGGCTTATGAGCCACCCTTCTTGACAGTTCTCTATATCCTAACAAGTAAATTGCTTCAGATAGATGCATTCTAGTATATCTAGTAGAAAATGAAGGTGGTGAGGGCAGGGTTGAAGCAGAATGTGGGGTGAAGGAACTTGAGTATGATATAGTCTTGTTGCTTTTCCCTTTCCTTTAGTTTTAAAACGTAACTACTCAAATCACAACTTCTGTTAAATTTTTTAAGTATTGTTTAGCATTTTTAATGCAATAGTGGTATTTATGTGTGGTGTTAGTGGTATATGTATGTCTTTTTTGTGTGAACATGTGTGTATTTGATCTGATACATTTGATTTCTCAAATGCAACTAAAATTCCATTTAAATTACATTTTCTATTTGTCTTTGGGTAAACTGGATCCTTACTCTAATGTCTGTCACAGATGCTATGTTTCCCCATCTGAGGGATAGTACTCCCAATGATACTCTCAAATTACAAGATAGGCAGAGTCATGGTAAATGTCTTTATTGATAGACAGTGAGAGGAAATTATGTTCAAATTAGTGTGAGCAAATCATGGATGAGAATTCAGAAGACACATGAATTTTTAAAATTTGTTAGAAAGAATTCAATATTGCTTCCTTTTTTTTTAAAGCCAGGAAGATGTTCCAGTGGGCAAAGCACATGCATAGGACTCTATGCTTGAGCCTTGACACCATAAGATAGCCACTTAAGATAGAAAGATATGGAAGTACAAGGATGACAGAACACTGCTTTGGTTTCTCTCTTTCTTCCTCACCTCTATATCTTTCTTCATAAAATATACAATAGAAAATGTAGACACAAGATCCCAGGCTCCGGACCCTGAACCATACATGCAGGGAAGAAGCTTTAAGAACAGTGGAGCAGGGCTGTGGGTGTCTCTGTCTCTCTCCCTCTCTATCTCCCCTTCCCATATCAATTTCTCTCTGTCCTATCAAATTAAAAAGAAAAGGAAGAAAGAAAGAAGGAAAAATAGAAAGAAAAGTAGAAAGGAAGGAAAGAAAGAAGGAAGGAGAAAAGAAAGAAAGAAAGAAAGAAAGAAAGAAAGAAAGAAAGAAAGAAAGAAAGAAAGAAAGAAAGAAAGAAAGAAAGAAAGGTTTGCCTGTGTGGCTGAGCATGATAGTGCATGTGGAAGACCCCAGGTTCACTCCCTAAAACCATAGTTGGAAAATTTTTTTCATCTCCTACTCCTAGGTTTCCTGCAGTAATAACAATAACAGCTTATATGTATCAAGTCCTTACTATGTGCCGAATATTATAGAATATAAAGAATGCAATCATAGAAGCATCCAGTTGTTACAATTTTCATTTTAAAATAAGGAAATATAAGCTCAGAGAAAAATGCATTACTTGCCCAAGGTCATATAACTCACGAGTAGTAGAATATTAATATAATACTAAATACTAAATCCCCTATCTGTGCAACTTGTGTTTTATTTTTAATTATGTGCTCATTAGCTTAAAAAAAGCAAATGATTTTGTGTTAGTAAAGCAAAAACTTCTCTTTTTTATGTATACTTCCTTTTTGTACCTTAGCCTGGCGATGGCTTCTATGAACTCACTTGACTAAGATCTTCAAAGTCTAAACTGTTAGGAAAAGCTAGGAAGCACTTACATAAATTGTGCCAAGAGAACAATCTGCCCAATATTTAATTTGGATTCTATTTAAATCAAATTCTTACTGAGTGCATCTGTTCATTCGCTTGTCATGGTTTAATTAATTCATTAAAATCAGAATCTCAGCAAACATACAATGGGTCTATGTAAAGGACTTCCACAACATGGTAATAAGGGACACAGCAGGATTACAAAGCCTGTTCCAAGTAGGTTAGAAGAAAGTTGATGTGTTAGCCACTTTTTAAATGCTGGAACAAGATTACATGTTTACATACTAAATTGACTAATTTCCTCTAGGACAGTAAAGCCATATCCTGTGAAGTTCTCTAATCTTCTGGACAAAATTATTTGCATCTCTAGGGGAAAATAACAACAACAAAAATGTGCAATTTATCAGCCTTCTGCCTTAACGTCTAACTTTACAGAGTCTACACTATTATAAGTAGCAATTTTAAGGCAAGTTACTTTCCATGTAGCAGCTGTCCAACAGAAATTTCCACAATGATATGAATGTTCTTTACGTGCGCTATATAGACATATGTTGCTATTAACAACTTACTTAATGTGGCTAGAGTGAAGTTTGATTTAATTTTAACTTTATTTTATTTTTTGCTGTTAGGGCTTTTGCTATTA
This sequence comes from Erinaceus europaeus, assembly GCF_950295315.1. Lineage (NCBI taxonomy): Eukaryota > Metazoa > Chordata > Mammalia > Eulipotyphla > Erinaceidae > Erinaceus > Erinaceus europaeus. Next base: position 77,961 of record NW_026647319.1, on the reverse strand, counting down.
GGACTAAGCGGCTGGTTACACCGCTCCAGCATTCCTAGAGGCCTTTTTTTTTTTTTGATGGTGAAAGACAGAGATAGAAGAAAGAGACAGAGAGATCTACAGCACTTTCCCACTGCTCTTACCAGGTGAGAGCCTACTCCTAGCCCCAATGCAGAGTTCACTTTAAAGTTTCTTGCTAATGGCGACTGCATTCAGCAGTGGAGCTCCTGAGTCTCAAATGAACCTTAGACAGACTAAGCAGGATGGAATGATTTGCAAAGGTCTCCCAGAAAACATTTTGCTTGTTTCTACATTTTGGTACCTTTTTTTTTTTTTTTGTAACACCTTTGTCTCTTCTGCACTTCCATCAAACTTTATTTTTCTTTCCTTGCTGTGGTGAGCAGGAAGCAAGTGATCAGTTTACAAACTGCTGCCCGCTGATGGCAACCTTCCAGCTCTTAGATCTGACTGATGGGCCCTTTGAGGACTGAGGACGCAGTCCCTGGGCACAGCACTCAGCATAGACGTACATGCAGCTGTAGGCTGAGTGGCTGACGTGTTCTGGGGAGTGAGGAGTAAATGTCACGAGAAAAGCATTGGAAAATGGTTCTCATCCCTTTTCTCCATTACAGACAATCCAGAATACACTGTTCTTAAGTGCTGAACTTTAATATTTCTAATGGTAGAGAATGACTTCTGTTAGGAAACTATGTTTTAATTTGTTATCACTACACTTCCCAAACAAGTTTCCCCTAAATAAAATAGACATATTCAGCCTTGAAAACAAACAAAAAATTTAAAGGAAAGATGCTGTCTTTATGGTAAAGTGTTGCAAGAGGGATTTTTGTTCATTTATTGCTACTTCAGAAAATCTATAAAATAATTGACATTTTCAAGAAAAAAAAAGGAAGAAGGTTCTACTGGTTCATAGTTATCTCATTCAGAAGGGACAGATAAATTGGGTCTTAGAAAAGTTCTTTGCCTATTGATTTCTGGATATTTTTGAAGACTTTTATACCACCCACACCACATTTAAATAAAATCTTCTCATTCTAATTCCAGAAGACTTTAACAATCAATAGGTAGGCCCTTCATTGCTTCCCTTCTCAGTATCAGAATGATCTAAACAGTGAGGTTTGACTTGTTTGCACTAAATCTTGCCTAGGATTAGCTTGATTAGCTTGGTGTTCTAACCTGAATTTGCCAGAGTTCCGTCCCTTCATAGATATCCCTTGAAGAACCAGGATTCTGAGTTTGGAATGTCTTTTCCATCTTTGGACTCACTTCTTCAATTTTTGTGACGCTCTGATTTCTTTAATCTTAACCATCTTCATTCCCACAAACAACCAGAGTTTTTACTGGAAGGTCAAGTAAACTTTTCTATAAATCACTAGGGGATTCAGAAAAGGAAAGTTAAAAAGGGATTCCTGATTGCTTTCAGACAGTTTTGAAATTTCATTCTTTTGATTATTTTTAAACCCCTTATATTTGAAAGAAGCTTATAGAAGCTTGTAATCTTTACCAAGTGAGCCACCTACCATACCCCCAACCACTTTTAAATGAATCTCTTCTAGTGTTTGCTATATCAAATTAGTAATTGTTCTTCCATTAGTAAAAATGAAGAAACTGAGACCCTGAAAAATTAAGTAATTTACCCAAAGCTCAACTAATAACAAAACTTCAGTCCCAAAGGTACAAAGCCATCTGGCATGACCCTAAAGGAATAAGGCAACCTGACCTTGACTAAGCAAAGGACAATGACTCTTACACTATGTTTACAGGAACTGTTTTATAAGAAGTAGTAAATGTGTTAAAACTGAATTTGCAAAGAAAGAACAGTAAGCAGAACCTCAAACATCCCTCTTTGTTCCTGTTTGCCATTTGCATTCAAGACAAACAACAGAGCTCAGTAAATAGGTATTACAAGTCATGTTATTAAGAAAAATTTACAGCAATACAATATTATCAAAGAAGTCTATTTCAAGACCTCAATACCTTCATCCTGTTGGTCTTGAAACTTACCTACATTTTTAATGTAATTTCTTTTAAAAATATTTATTTCTTTACTGAATAGAAACAGAGAAATTGAGAGGGAGAAGAGATGGAGAGAGAAAGAGACACTCTGAAGCACTGCTTCACCACTTGCCAACCTTTAACCCTGCAGGTGAGGACCGGGAGCTTGAACTCAGATCCTTGAGCATTGTAACATGTACGCTCAACCAGGTTTGCCACCACCTGGACCCTGTTATTTTTATTTTATTTTTGTAAGACATATGCAATCTATAAGTTTGTCCTGGCTATCCTGCCCCATGCCTGTATTAGTATACCCTGAAACAAAAAGGCAGAAGGTCAAATTGACCATTGCTCTTCCCTTCATTGCACTTTGGTATATTACAGAAAGTCTTCCCTTTCTTTACAAAAGCATGGTTGCTTTCTGGTGCATTGGGCATTTAAACCCATACTGTGTTCCAGTAAGTACTGAAACCATGTCTGGAATCTAGTTTTATTTAAGTGCGGAGCCATACTTAAAACTCACAGGAGTCTTGACATATTCCTCACTCTGAATTTTGCTCAGTAGTTGTTTAACATCTCTAGGCTGTATCCTGTGAGAAATGTTGAATGCATGTAATAAATTTTATATGTTCACTAATAACTTTTCTAATTAGTTGTCTTCTATTAATTGTGTTGAATAATATTTGGGAAACCTCTCTATATGTCCCAGGGAATAAAATATTGGTATAGTTTAAAATCTCCTGGCTTTAAAATTGATCCAAAGTGGCATAGCTATTGAATTTCCACAGAGAGTTTCAATTAGATGTGTTCTGACTAATGAAATGGCCAAATCACAGTCCCTGGTACATGCAGTAAGATTTTTCTTACTTGTTTTTATAAAATATGCAAATATTCAGTAACATACAAACCTTTCTTATCAGTCTATGAAATTGTCTATTGTACTGTTTGCTTTGTTCATTTAATCTAGTTTTAAGTAATGATTCTTAACACCACACATACATTTTATTTCTATGCCATTAGGATAGTCTTCCTGATTTTGCATGGGGCTAAAAATGAATTAGGATTTTTCTTCTTGACATAGAGTAAAAGAAGAGCAAAGTGGATTTAATAATGGGGCCAGGTGTTGGCACACCTGGTTGAGCACACATGTTACAGTGTACAAGGACCCAGGTTAGAACCCCTCATCCCTACCTGCAGGGGAAGGTTTCATGAGTGGTGAAGCAGGGCTGCAGGTGTCTCTCTGTCTCTCTCTCTCTCTATCTCCCCCTTCCCTCTCAATCTGACTGTCTCTATCCAATAAATAAACAAAAATAATTTTTAAAAGATTTTTTAAAAGTTTTTTAATAGTGGATTTAATGAACTCAGTTGTGCATTGGTCCCCTACTTTTATATAACTGTGGTGTGGTATGATGTGTCCACAATCAAAGCAATACCATTAAGGGAAAAAAAAATGTCTTCTAAAAGCAACCTTAATTAGGTAAGATATATTTTGAGGATCATTAACAATCAGCGTTTCAAAGCATTGTTTTGCACACTATTGTTATTTACCCTTAATTTCTAATAAAAATCTTTCCCAGGGTCTAACAATACAGCTCACTTGAATAATGAACTGTTTTGCTATGTAAGTGACCCAAGTTTGAGTCCAGTCCCCACCACACTGAAGGAAGTTTCAGTGCTGTAGTCTCTTTCCCTCTCTCTCCCTCTGTCAGAAAGAAAGGAAGGCAAGAAGGCAGGCAATAAGGGAAGGAAGCACGCAAGGAAGGAAGAAAAGAAAGAAGGAAGGGAGGGAGGGAGGGAGGGAGGGAGGAAGGAAGGAAGGAAGGAAGGAAGGAAGGAAGGAAGGAAGGAAGGAAGGAACTTTTTTAGTACAATGATTAAGAAAAAATGCAGAGAAAGTGAATAAGTCACATAAAACTGAACTTGCCCAAGAGATTGCTGAAATAAATATTTAAATTAATCTCAAATGGAGTTCCATGGAGACAAATTCATCAAATCTATACATGGAAAACATAGGCCTTTTACATAGATTCCCCAGAGACCCATTTATGAAAATATGGTTATAAAATTTGTAGTATCAAATAGCTTACAGTTAGTTAGATGATACTGAATGTTGCTACCTATATAAACATTTTAATCAAAATAAAGCATGCATGCATAAATAAATAAATAAATAGGCAAGAGATGGCTGGTACCAAGGGGAAATGTTCCAAACCTAGTCATATTCTTTACTCTTTTAATCAATTTGGCTAGCTTTTTTTTTTTTTTAAGCACCTGTCAGTTTGTGAAACAAGAGACTTTACAAAGTCACAACACTACCTAGGCTTTATAGGAGAAAGCAAAAATTTTAGTTTATTTGGTTCTCATTTCAAATACCTAACCCCAGTGATGAATTGTACTGCAATAAAGGAAAGTCAGAAACATTTAGCCTGGATTCCACATTTGAGGAAGTTAAGTAAAATACATAGTCAAGGAAACATTATCTAATAAATCCCATTTGTCACTGTTAAAAAAAAAACAACTTGCTATTAAATATCCCACCCATGTCTTTAGGACACAATAATAAGGAAAAGTGAAGATACACAAAACCACCTATCTGTTTTCATTTAAAAAGATATTTTACTTTCTGTTTTAAATACTATAGATCTACTGAGAATGTAAGGAACACATGCTTCATTGGGAAATATTCAAGAGAAAAATTAAGCCATAAAAAGAAAACACAATTTGTAAAGAAAAAACCCTTAGAAACTATTTGATTAAATTGACTTCTGGAAGGGGAAACATATCTTGATTGATCTTAATGACTATCAAAGAAAGATCTACTTCTAATCATATTTCTTACTGATGATGCCTCAGAGGATTGGGGAGATTGATCTCATCATGCTAGAACTTTCTTTATACCTTGATTAATGCAGAGAAGCTGCTTTAAACTGAATGTTGTGTTAGCTAACAATCCGTAGCACACTTCTCCTTGGCCCATATGGCACCTGTAAGTGATGGGCCTTTAAGATTTCTTTTAACATTTCTCCTTATCTGGGCTTTGCTTACAAATCAGAATGCTTTATGCTGGGGAGAAACAATATAAATAAATCATGTAATAGAATAATCTTTCCCAAATCACATTTTGGCAGGAAGACTTTTTGCTTTTCGTTTTTTTTCTTTCTTTTCTTTTTTTCTTTCTTCTTTTTTTGTTTTGAACAGCTGTCTCTTTGCATTAATTGAAGATGCCAACAGCATCTTTTTTTTACAAACCCTACTACAACTTGACATCCGGTTGAATTCAGATTGGGAGAAACTAAATTCAGCATGCTTCCTTTCCACACTTTTGGCAGATTGAGAATGTCTACTGCCAATGAAGCAGGGTATGCACACCAATAACATTCTTTTCTAGTTCTTAGCATTTGGTGCAGAGGAAAGAAAGTTGTCCTGGGAGAAAGACCTTGGGAATGGATACTTAAAGGGGCTCTTTCATTTAATTGTATATTTTCATGGCTAAGAAAGTTGATAGTGGGACCAGAAAAATAGCTCACTCAAATAATGTGCTGCTTTGCAATACATATGATGACCCAGGCTCAAGTCCAGGCCCATCTCATTGAAGGAAGCCTTAGTACTAGGGTTTCTTTCAGTTTCTCTCTGTCTCTGAAGAAATTTATTGTGCTATCCTAGGGCTTGTTCACCACAATGACATATAAACAAGTAAAGAACCTGAAAATTGTGGTTCTCCCTTTCTCCTGCACTTTTGCTCAGAAGTTAAGACAGTTCTGCAAATGCCAAGAGACAAGATGCAGCTGCATTCTTTCTCTACAGGTGGCTGTGTTTTGTGAAACATCTGACAGACTACACTATTTGTCAACACAGTCTAATCCATATGCCAAACAACATTTTCAGTCCGTTTCCAGAATATAGCATATCCATATTGATTACTAAAAAAGGTCAGAAAATGCATAAATGTAAAAATAACAAAAATAATTGGTAAGCTTGTATAGGATAAGATAACAGATCCAGAATGTCATTGTTTCAAAAAAAAATGTTGCTGGACAGTGGTACACCCAGCTGAGTGCCCATGTTGTAATGCACGAGAATCCAGGTTCAAGCCTCTGGTCCCCACCTGCAGGAGGGAAGCTTCACAAGTGGCAAAGAGTGCTACAGGTGTCTCATCATTTGTTTTCCTGTCTACTTATATTTTTCTGGTTGTTTGCAGAATTTTAAAAAACTTACTTTATAATGCAACATTTTAATACAGAAACAATTGATGACAGATGACTTGTGAAAACAATATAGTGGTATTACATTAGTATAAGATTTTTTTTTCCTTTTGCGAACTTAGTTTACATGAGAGAACTCAGTCCCTTCCTCCCCATCCAGTGTATTTTGCTTCGCTACAATATACTTTGTCCAATCCATGATTCACTTTGTTTCTTCCCTCCCCTCCCCCATATATTGTCTTACTGAGAAGTGATATCATTTGGTATCTTCCCTTCTCCTTTTGGCTTATCTTGCTTAACATGATGTCTTCAAGTTTTATCCAAGAAGATGCAAGGAGATGATTTCATCATTTTTTGACAGCCAAGTAGTATTCTGTTGTGTATATATAGGACAAATTTTTAGCCACTCATCTGATGTTGGACATCTGGGTTGCTTCAGGGTTCTGGAAATTACAAATTGTGCTGCTATGAACATAGGTATACATAGATATCTTCTGTTAGGTGTTTTTTTTCCCTTTGGGTATATCTCCAAGAAAGAAATTGCTGGGACTTAGGGTAGGTCAATTTCTAGTGTGCTGAGAAGTCTCCAGACTGCTTTTCACAATGGTTGGACCATTTTACACTCCCACCAGTAGTGCAGAAGTGTCCCTTTTCCCCCACATCCTTGCCTACATTTGTTGCTTCTGTCCTTTCTGATGTATGACATTCTTTGGCATATAAAGTGGAATCCTATTGTTGTCTTTATTTGTGCTTCTTTTTTTAATTTTATTTATAAAAAGGAAATATTGACAAAACCATAGGATAAGAGGGGTACAACTCCACACAATTCCCACCACCAGACCTTCATATCCCACCCCCTCCCCTGATAGCTTTCCTATTCTTTAACCCTCTGGGAGTATGTACCCAAGGTCATTGTGAGATGCAGAAGGTGGAATGCCTGGCTTCTGTAATTGCTTCCCCACTGAATATGGGCATTGATAGGTCGATCCATACTCCCATCCTGCCTCTCTCTTTCCCTAGTGGGGCAGGGTTCTGGGGAATCGGAGCTCCAGGACACATTGGTGGGGTTGTCTGCCCAGGGAAGTCTGGTTGGCAGCTGGTTATTGAAAAGAGAGCTAACATACAAAGCCAAAAAAATTGTTGACTAATCGTGAACCTAGAGGCTGGAATAGTACAGATGAAGATTTGGGGGTCTAACTATGGGCGGGGTTCAGGGACTGGCAGCTGAGTGCAAGAAGATGTCACTTTCAGTGGAAGCCCTGGTATGGATTTATAGGTCCTCGTTTCTCCCTCAGAACTGTATGCTGGGGATGGGGACAGTGTACAAGCTGACAGTAGAAGTCCTTTGGAGAGCTTGAGATGACCTGAATTCTCCCCCAAGCTTCTCCAGAGGAATAGTATAAGAGTTGGGTACTGGGCACAGCAATGGAAATCCCAAGTCAGCTTTACAAAGATTAGATTTTTTTCCCCTTAGTTGCTATGAGGGGCTGGGGGTGTCACTTGAGGCTACTGCTCAGCAATAGCACTCTTGATGGTCACTGGCTTGGCCTTCCTTATGCAGAACAAAGGGCTGGGTGCATGTCTCAAGGTTATTGCCGAGCACTGGTATCCCTGACAAGCACCAGCTACTCCCTACTTATGGGGCACAGGGCCAAGGGGCAGGGTGCAAAGCTACTGCATAGCAATGACATCTTCCACAGGTACCTAGCTTGTCCCTGCTTATGGTGCAGGGAGGCTGGGGCTGGGGCTTGAGGCTACCACCAAGAGATGGAATCCTTAGTGGTTCAGGGTAGGAGTGGGCTTCTGTGCTGGACTAGTGATGAGAGTGTCAAAACAGGTTCATATAAACTAGGCTTCTCCTTTGTTGGCAGGCTAGTTGTAGTGATTCACTGGTAGGACTGTGTCTCAAGTGACCTAGTTTGAACATGAAGTAAAAGTGTTGCTTCCTGGCAGGACCCAAGAATCAGTGGATTTGCTATGGAGGACAACAGTAGGCATTCTGGGCAATGCTTTAAAAGTTGGAGAGCCACCAGGGCTAGGGCTGCTGGGGAGCTAGGGATCCAGAGTTGTTGGGGAGTGTATCCCAGAGGGATTGGGAGTCTTGATAGGAATAAGAATTCTAGTTGAAGCTTGATTAGTTTGAATTTGCAGTGAGTCAAAGTGGTTGCCTGTGTTTTCTTCTTTGTTCTTTCTGTAAAGCCACTTGAGCCTGTGCAGGAAGTATCCATACTTTTAAGTATTCCTTGTCTCCTCTCCTAGGGTCTGTGTGCTTCTCTTCTCTTGCTTCACCTTTGAACCTTCTGTCCTTAAGAATTGTTTTTGTATTTTTTAGTTCCTGCAAGTCTTATAGTTGTAGTTTTTGTTGCCTCAGCTTCACAGAGCACAATCCTGGAACTGCTTGGTTGTTGCCATCTTGTCAAAAGCCCAGACTACTTATTTTTTAAAATGTGTATTAAAATAGCATTGGTTTATAAGGCTTCATAGGTTTCAGGTACACATCACTAAAATTTGATATTTATATATACTACATCATCATTGGCACCTCTGAATCCAGAGGTCCTCAATCAGGGATGATTGTCTCCACTCTGCATCGAGATACCTGAACATTACTTGGGAACAATGTTGGTTGCTACAACTCTGGGAGGGAGTCATTAGCATCTAGTGTATATTGATTGCTGAACACCTTACATGTCCTGGGCAGCCCCCAGAGTAAACAATTATTAGACCCAAATGTCAGCATTACCAATGTTGAATCTCTAGCCTAGCATAGCCAGAGGTGTTCAACAGCACTTTGTATGAAGATAGAAATGTTCTACTGAGCACTTAAACTCTAAACTGTGGTTAGAGTGGCTGAGAGAGGGAAGCTTCCCCACCCTGCAGGTGAGGACCGGAGACGTGAACCCAGATCTTTGTGCCCTCAAAGCAGTAAGTCTAGACTTAAAATTTTATTATTTTTATCTTTATTTTATTATTTATTTACTTTTGCCTCCAGGGTTATCACTGGGGCTTGGTGCCGGCACTATGAATCTACTGCTCCCAGAGGTCATTTTTTTTCCATTTTATTGGATACAACAGAGAGAAATTGAAAATGGATGAGAAGATAGAGAGAGAGAGAGAAAGACAGACACCTGCAGACCTACTTTGCTGCTTGTGAAACACCCCCACTCCCTCACTCCCAGGTGGGGAGCCAGGAGCTTGAACCCGATCCTTGCACATGTCCTTGTGCTTAGTTTTCTTCTTCTAGCATTTGCCCTTCTTCCGTAGCCAGTCAACAGCATCAGGTTGAGCCTGATGTAAAGTTTCGAGACCTCCTTTGAATCTGGAGAGGTGGCAGTCGTTGACTATGTGGGTCATAGTCTGTCTGGAGCCGCAGGGGCAGTTCGGGTCGTCTCTGGCTCCCCAGCGATGGAACATAGCGGCGCACCGGCCATGGCCTGTTCGATAGCGATTGAGGAGGGCCCAATCATAACGTGCTAGGTCAAAGCTGGGTTGATGCTTGCAGGGGTCTGTGATGAGGTGTTTACCTCAGCTGACTGCCAACTCTGTTTCCAAGAGACTGGAACAGAGAAGTTCAGTGTAGGCATAGGGGACCAGATTGGGTGACGAGACGTCAAGCGTTGGACAGGGTGGGCGAAGATATCCGCGTATATTGGCAGGTCTGGTCGAGCGTAGATGTGGGAAATGAACTTAGATGATGCCGCATCCCGACGAATATCTGGCGGGGCGATGTTGCCAAGAACTGGCAGCCATGGAACCGGGGTGGAACGGATGGTTCCAGAAATTATCCTCATGGAGGAATATAATTTGGAATCGACCAAGTGGACATGGGGGCTACGGAACCATACTGGGGCACAGTATTCTGCAGTGGAAGAGCATAATGCCAGAGATGATGATCGTAGTGTGGAAGCGCTCGCAACCCATGAGGAGCTGGCCAGTCTTGCAATGATGTTATTCCTCGCCCCCACCTTTGCTGCAGTTTTTACGAGATGTTCGTGAAATGACAGGGTGCGATCAAGAGTAATGCCAAGATAGACTGGGTGGGCTTCATGCCCGATTCTCGTATCGCCAAGCTGCACATTAAGCTCACGTGAGGCCGAGGCATGGTGTGCTTAGTATTATGTGCACTTAACTGGGCATGCCCCTGCCCAACCCCCTAAACTTAAAAATTTAAATTAAAAATAAACATTATGGTTCATTTGCTAGTGTGGCAATTTACTGGGGACTCCAGATCCGTTATACATCGACCCTAAGTCAGTGATGCCTCAACAATACATGAATACTAACTGCATGTTTCATTCAGTTATGATACTCTTCAAAGGAAATGTTAATAAAGTCTTTAGCACAGTACCTGGTAGATCAAAAGCTTTCAATAAACATCATTTATATCTAGTCATTCTACAGTTTGATTCCAAATTTGTTGACCCTCCTGATAGGCTAAAGTACACCCTCTCTTCCTGAATCTGAATGTGCTTATCACTATGTTTTATCTTCCAAAACTAGAACAACGGGACAAATCTCCACAATGCTCACTGAACACTGACCCACCTTGAAAGAAGTCTAAGTTTCCAGAGACCATCATAAACAGGAGGGCATGTGGAGATGCTCTGGTCAACAATTCCACTTAAGCCCAGCCTTGCAATACACATATCTAGCAGGTAAACCATTACACATATCCAGTACACATATCCAGCAGGTAGACCATTCTTTTTTTTTAATATTTATTTATTTATTTCCTTTTGTTGCCCTTGTTGTATTGTTTTAGTTATTATTGATGTCGTCATTGTTGGATAGGACAGAGAGAAATGGAGAGAGGAGGGGAAGACAGAGAAAAGAGAAAGGTAGACACCTGCAGACCTGCTTCATGAAGTGAAGTGACTCTCCTGCAGGTGGGGAGCCGGGGGCTTGAACCAGGATCCTTACTCTGGTCCTTGCACTTTGCACCACGTGTGCTTAACCCGCTGTGCTACCGCCCGACTCCCAAGGTAGACCATTCTTAAAAGGCGACCCTCTAGTCCCGAGGGGTTCACTGACTTAAGTCACATCCAGCTGAGAGTCCACAAAGCTGACGCAAGCCACCACACCTTTACCTTGTCAGAATTCCTGACGCACTGGCTTCAAAAAATAATAGAGGGGCTCTTGTTCAAGCCAGCAAATTTTGGGGTAATGTGCTATTCAGCAATAGATTATGCAGACCACCCTTTACATTCTTGATAGTTACTAAAAGCTATAATGATGACTACTGACATTCATCCCAACTGAATAGTAATTGTGGTAACTGAGTTACTGTGTGGATAGCTATCATGCTTGCCACCTTATCAACATCCATTCCTTTGGTAACAGTTCCCCGAGAGAAAGCTAGAACTACAATACCTTTCCTAGAATCTTAACTCGTGCTTCTTTCTCCAGGAATGTCCTTCCCTCTTTTAAATCTCCTTGTGACTTACTTTTCCTCCTGCTTAGGATTTCAGCTCAGGTATCTCCACATTCAGAAAGTGCTTTATGCAGCTAGGGCAGGTATCCTTCATGCCTCCAAGATCTTTGAATTACTCTTTGCACTTCATAAGCGGTTCTTTTTGTAATACTTCATAAACCTGTGTCAGCTCCTTGAGGAGAGATACTGCCTTATTAAATAATATTCCTGTAGGTCTTCACTATTTACATTTACAAAGAAAAGAGTATCTGGTGGAGATCTAGATCACATACCCTGGAGCCAGACTATCCAAGGTAGCAAAGTGGGCAGATCTTTTGACTTGGAAGTATGAAGGCCCAGGTTCAATACCTAGTATCACATATAGCTCAGTCTCTCTCCCTCCACCTCTCAAAAATAAATAAAATAAATAAATAAATAAATAAATAAATAAATAATCTTCTTTTAAAAAGTTAAAGGATAGGGAGTCGGGTGGTAGCACAGTGGGTTAAGCGCACATGGCGTGAAGCACAGGGACCAGAATAAGGATCTTGGTTTGAGCCCCCGGCTCCCCACCTGCAGGGGAGTCACTTCACAGGTGGTAAAGCAGGTCTACAGGTGTTTATCTTTCTCTCCCCCTCTCTGTCTTCCCCTCCTCTCTCCATTTCTCTCTGTCCAATCCAACAACGACAACATCAATAACAACAACAACTACAACAACAAAAGGGAAAATAAATAAATAATTTTTTTTAAAAAATTTAGAAAAAGTTGAAGGATGGAAAGCATTTTAATATGAACCAAAAACATGGTAATTCCAATTAATTCATATATATATATCTATTATACAATAACATTTATTGTCTTAACTCCAATCAGAAGGGCATACTTGCTACCTCATTTTTCTGATTTATTCTTTTGTAGCTGTCCACTCCTAAACATTTCTGGTGTGTGTGCGCGCGCGCGCGCGTGTGTGTGTGTGTGTGTGTGTGTATACATGTGAGCACATGTGTACATGTGTGTATTTAACCTGGGACCTAACAATAATTCCCCAATCTAGACTTATCTGGAAGAGTAAGTTAGCAAAACTCAAACTTTCTTCCCAATGATTCTTCTCCTATATGTGAAACCAGAGGACTTGCAGCTGTTCATGCTTATTAGTCCACTGATTCCAAGGAGGCTTTCTGTGTACAGGATCAGAATTTGGAAATGCTAAAATAGAAATTCTGTTCAATTTTCATTTTACTGCTTTACCTTCTAACTCTGTTTCTCAAGAGGAAATCTCATACATGCAATTACCCCTTCCTATAACAAACTTAAGTCTGCTTAAAGCAAACATCCTAATGCTCTCTCAATCTCTTTTTATAATATGGCCTTTTCCCACTTTATTTTGCACTCATCACCAGCAGTTAGCATCTGAACCCTGCTTTGTTCTCCAAAGGAGCTGGTCATTTGTGGTCAAAGGACAAAGTTGGCAGTTTCTATGAAGCGAGTAAAATTGCAAATAAGAGTGATAATTAAAGCTGTTCCCTAAAGAGACACTTTCTTTGGCACATTTTGTGCTTTCTTCTACCAGAGAGAGGAAAACTGAGGTTTATTCATAAGGGAGTGAAAAAATGGACAAAGAATCACTCCAGAGAGCGAGAAGCTAATTCTCTTTGTCAAACATGAAGCAAAAGCTCTTCTCTGTCTCACACTTCTTTATGAATGTTGCCATATATACTGCTAAAGTACAATTCATGGAGGAAGAAGACCTATAATTCTGGCAGAGTTATATCACCCAAGCACCTTAACTTGTTATAAATTTTAGATGGAGAGGAGATGGTAGAAAACCAATCCCAGGAATACACCTGTGAGGTCATTTCAGTAGTGCTTTGTGAATGAATTGCCCTTTATCTTTCTTCCCAATGATGCTATCACAGCTTAACTGGCACTAACACAGCTGTTCACAGCTGCACACAAGATGCTAGCAAGAGCACAATGTCAACCATTTGTCCTCATGTGGTGTAGCTTAATTTGTTTCCTTTGAGGATGGAGCCTGAGATTGTGTTCCAGCAAGAATCGAATCAGCAGATTTGTAAGACATCAGAGGTCAAATTTAAGGGATGAGATGAGTTTCTTTGTATGATTCTGTTCCTAGATATCTACCTCTGCCCCTTGAAACAAAGCTGGTTAAGAACTAATCTCAACTGAGAGTTTGTTTTTATTAGTCCATGAGCAGGAAATAGCCGAGGTGGAACAAATGTTCTCATTATTTGAGGGAGAACCATAGCCATCCATTCCACTTCTCAGCTAGGTCAACTGGTTCCAGAGTGCTTTTCACAATCCAATTCAATGTAATAGAACATAAGAAATTTATTGAGCACCTACTGCATTCCAAGCAAATGTGCAGGACAAAAAAAATATCATAAAGTGTTTCATCTCTCTGGAATGTAGGCTTTGTGTCTTGCTTCCAAATGCATTAAACATGCTTGGCACAGTTTAGATGTTCAATAAATGTTGCATAAATGGATAAATAATACATGCAGTAACTCAATAGCATAAGCCAACCCAAACAGACTGGTAGCAGCTGCCCAGTGGGCTTATAAGAAATATTATGGGACCATATCCAGCATCGGTGGGGAAAGTGAGTTGATTGATTAGAAATATCTGTTAAGGATGTGAAATGGATGAAAGCATTTGTGTCATATCTCACCACTTGGAACTAGATGTAAGTGATATTGCTACTCACATCTTTCTTTTATATTTCTGTAAACCTTCTTTCCTTTCTACTACTATGACAGTCAGAGTGGCTGTCACAGTTTAATCAAAAGTGTAAATCTTTCACACTCAAGATCTCCATCTTTTTTGGAATCCATCTACTTCCATTAATGAAAGGAGTGCAATAGATTCAGCTTAAGGATAATGGAAGTAACCATTGAAGGAAAATCTGATTGATACAGAAAGAAAGAAAGAAAGAAAGAAAGAGAAAGAATCTGAGAAGTAAAGAGTTTACATTTTCTAGTATTAGTTTGCATAGGTTTGATCCTTAAGTATGTAGAAATATAACACTGTAATATGCTTAGTTCACATGAGTTTTCAGCTTCTTCTGTGAAAATAAATGCATAAACATTTTTTTCTCAGGCAGGGGTAGATAGCATAATGGTTATATACTGCCTGAGGCTCCAAAGCCCCAGTTTAAACCCCCGGTACCACCAGAATAAGCCAGAGCTGAGCAGTGCTCTTATAAAAACATAAAAAAATAAAAAATAAAACATAGAAAACATTTTTCTTTACTTCACACTTTATATTTTTTACAAAATGCCTATGGCATTTAGTTTGAAAAAACATTAAAATAAAGCTTTAAATCTCACAATTAACTAGTTTACCTTGTTGCAAATTGCTTTATTGCAGTTAGAGGAATAAGGCTTGTTTGATTGTTTGTTTGTTTTGCCTCTAGAATTATCACTGGAGCTCGGTGCCAGCACTATGAATACACTGCTCCTGGGGCCAGGTGGTGGCGCACCTGGTTGAGCACACATGCTACAATGTGCAAGGACCCAGGTTTGAGCCCGTGGCCCCCACCTACAGGGGGAAAGCTTCACAAGTGGTGATGTAGGGCTGCAGGTGTCTCTCTGTCTCTCTCCCTCTCTAGCACCCCCTTCCTTCTCAATTTCTGACTGTCTCTATCCAGCAAATAAATGAAGATTAAAAAATTTTTTTAAAAGAATATACTGCTCCTGGCACCCCCCCCCTTTTCAGTTTTATTGGATAGGACAGAGAGATATTGAGAGAGGTGAGGGAGATAGTGAGGGAGGAGAGACTTCTGATTCATTTCTATCATACCCCTGTTAACATGTAATTTTGTAAGTCAATAATGAATTGCTAATAAAAAGGGGGGAGAAAAACACCTGAAGACCACTTTCACTGCTTATGAGGTGACCCCTTGCAGGTGGGGAGTCTGGAGCTCCAACCAGGATTGTAGAGCAGCTTCTTGTGTTTTACGGTTAAGAGTTTTGGCATAAATACAAAATGTTAAATGTTATTTTAAATTCATAAAAGTCCATCCAAATTTAACTAGGGACCCTGAAGGATTGCCTACCATATCAGCAATTTGGCAGAAAGGGTTCACTACTACTCAGCCTACTGTTACTGAAGTCATGTAAGTTTAACTGATCTTTGGACAAATTTACCAACATTTTTTTCTTTATGTATCATATTTGGTCTAAATATGCAGTGGAAAGTGTGTAATATTACTTTACAAAATGGGTAAAATAATTTACAGAATGCAAATAAAATACACATAAGTATTTTTAAAAGGAAGTTTTTCTAAAATCACATTCTTCTTTGAGATTAAAATTATAGAAGGTAAAATATTGCAAATTCAAGGCAAATGCTTTAGACTGAAACCACAAATATTTTTATAGTCCTTTAGATGTAAGGGGGAAAAAAAGCCAGAAGGCTCCCAGCACAAAATCACCTAAAAAGGAGGAATAGGTATAACAAAGTATGAAAGTAAGAGGAAGAATGGGGTTGATATCCAAATTGCATAGCAATTTATGTGTAAGATCGTTTGAATTAGTATTTCCCTTTTATTTTCAGTTTTTTAATCTCTTTAGAGATGTAAACAGATATGCAGAAAAATAGCTTCAGACATTCTGAATTTAGAAGATTATATTTTCTATGCATTTTTTAAACAAAGAAACAAGATTAATATAATGGAATAAAGATAACATTGGGAAGTAAACAAGAGTAAATCAAAGTGTCTGCTAAATATTTTTTTTGAGAACTACAAGTAAATGACTATATAACAAATAAATAGTTGATTCTCTAGTATACCAAAATTTGTTATATAATTCATTAGGCATACTGGTAGACACAAGAAAATATATCATTCTAAAATCACCAATTCATTTACATTTTTTAAAATGTCACAATGTAAATATTATTATATATTACTAGTACTGACCAAAGGAAGTATGGACTCCCTAAGCTAAAAACTGCAAACAATGGGGGACAAAGTATATAGATTTATGGCAATCTAAAAATAGTCTAAATTTTCAACAAAGCATCAATCTCAAGGCCCAATTAATTCCTTCCAGAGACCAATTTCCCAATCTGAGTTTGCTTCAATGCCAGAAACATGACAGTAAATTTGTAATCTTTGCTATCACTTAACTACTTTTGCTTGGAAGTTTGAATTACAAATAAATGCATCAAGAAAATAAAAATCAATGAACAGTGAGAGAGTCCTAAATAGACCAACATAGAATATGAAAAGGTAATCTAGGTTCCAAAACCTATAAGTGGAATATTAATTATCTCAGCAGACCATGTTTAACTATTATATATCTCATGTGTAAATGACTACAAGATACTCAGAGTGTGCCTCAAACCTTTTGGGTGTTGTTCCTGTATAACCAAAGAGAGTGATTATTACTGTAATTGATGCAACAGAATAGCCTACTGGAATTTTGTTTGGGGCTAGGGGTGCTCTCTCAAGTTTTTCTTATACTGTTATTAAAAATGACAGACAGGGCTCTGTATCCTCTTGTTTCAGATAATATGGCAGAAAGAATTCACATCAAAAGAGCCCTTGCTGCACGGCTTTTATTTTTAGAATTCTGCTTATTGATTAGGCCAGCATTATTTGGAGTGCACATTACCAACTAAACCCAATTCTGACTTTATTTATTTATTTATTTTAAAAAGGAGACATTAACAAAACTGTAGGATAGGAGGGGTACAACTCCACACAATTCCCACCACCAGGTCTCTATATCCCATCCCCTCCCCTGATAGTTTTCCTATTCTTTATCCCTCTGGGAGTATGGACCCAAGGTCATTTTAGGTTGCAGAAGGTGGAAGGTCTGGCTTCTGTAATTGCTTCCCCGCTGAACATGGGCGTTGACTGATCCATACTCCCAGTCTGCCTCTCTTTCCCTATTAGGGTGGGTCTCTAGGGAAGCGGAGCTCCAGGACACATTGATGGGGTCATCTGTCCAGGGAAGTCTGGTCAGCATCATGCTGGCATCTGGAACCTGGTGGCTTAAAAGAGATTTAGCATACAAGGCCAAACAAATTGTTGAACAGTTATGGACCTAAAGGTGGGAATAGTGCAGCATGGTGGCTAAAAGGCAGTAAGATATAAGGCAGAACAAAATGATTAATAAACAGGAACCAAAAATATAGATATATAGCAGATGAGAATAGGGATCTTGGGGTGGAAAGATTCTAGGGAGTCTATTTTAGGTATGTTCCTAGAGGCTCATGATTTTAGCAGTTTTTGCTTCATTTTGATAGCTAACATGGAGATGGACTAAAAACATTGTCTGGGAAGACGGTGCCAGAGTTGAGAATAGAGCTAGAAAGTTGGATTGGGGCAGAGAGTAGCTCCCAGGCTTGAGCCAGACTTTCTACCTTCTGCATCCTACAATGACCTTGGGTCCATACTCCCGAAAGGTTAAAGAACAGGAAAGCTATCAGGGGAGGGGATGGGATACGGAGTTCTGGTAGTGGGAATTGTGTGGAGTTGTACCCCTCTTATCCTATGTTTTTTGCCATTGTTTCCTTTTAAATAAAAGTTAAAAAAAAAAAAAAAAGAAAAGAAGTAAAAGAAAGGATGGACTACCCATCCAAAAAAGAAAAGAAAATATATAAATGAAATTAACTGTTTACCCCACTGATCTGACCCAGGGCCCATATATATTCATATTTAGCAAAGGAGCCTGTGCAACCTCTGAGTCCCTCTTAGTCTGAGCTTGCAGTCTATGGTCACAGCTGGGAACACTGCAGGTGCACTCATTTCTTGACCAGTCTTCCTCAAGTGGCAGGGTAGGATAACCCAGCCTCCCATTGGAGAGTGGGGCATCTCTACCATTGCTGCTTTATAGTGAGAACAAGTTTCTGGAGCAGCCCATGAGATAGCTTATGCTGATGTTCTTGATAGAAATGACCAGTAATGGCGGAAAGAGGGATCTATTAGAGGTTTAGACCCATCATATTTATTTGAGAATTCAAGGATTCCCTGATTAGAGTCCCAGATGGTGAGGTTGTCTGGTATTGACTAAAAAGGCCATCAAGTGAGCCCGTCTCTTGCCCTTATCCAGCTTTTCTTTATCTGACAAGCTTAGACTTTTTCCCAGTTGTTAAAACATTAAATGTCATTTGTTATATTCAAACCAGTATTAGATGTATGGGGTCTGCCTTCTATGGGTCTTTCTACTAGATTACCAAGCTTATTAGGCCTAATTCTAATCAATTAGAGAATTTGTGATGCCTTCAGCCTTTCTACGATGATCACGGGCTCATTAGGTCTAAGTATAATCGCAGAGGGTTATTAAGTATTTTTAAGTATCAGGTATATGATTGCTCCTTGCTTATGGATACATGTACATCTATACCCAGTACTCTAGGCTCTAGTTTCTATCTAGTATCTGTAACTTTGTTGGATAACGTGAGCTTCTGAAAATGAAACTAAGTTAGGAGATACTCACCAGATTAGAATTGGGAGGTTGACATCTCAGGCTTGGTGTCCCTAGTTACAATATTCAAGTACTTTTGTGTTTTACCTTCTTTCTCTATGTTTCTCTATCTGAAAAAGTCAGCTTAGAGTGGCAAAACTGTAGTTATAAACACAGTGTACACATACACACACACACACACAGAAAGAGATACATCTATCAAAAGTACTAGTGTTGAGTGGAGTGGTGGTTGAGTGCACATGCTACAATGTGCAAGAACTGGGGTTTGAGCCCCCCCATCCCCCACCTGCAGGGGGGAAACTTTTGCTAGTGGTGAAGCAGGTTTGCAGGTGTCTCTCTGTCTCTGTTCCTCTCTACTGCCCTCTTCCCTCTCAATTTATGGCTGTCTCTTTCCAATAAATAAACAAAGATAATACCAAAATAATTTTTTTTAGAAAAAAAGGTACCAGTTTTCAAATCAGCTCTTACAATTTTAACAGGAGATATAATTGTCTGGAGATGTTTCAGTGTTTCTAAAAGGTCATTGTACCTAAAATTGCCTGAAGGACTTGCTAAATAAACATTTCCAATCCTCCCCCAGAATTTCTTTTTTTTTTTTAATTTTTTAATATTTATTTATTTTCCCTTTTGTTGCCCTTGTTGTTTTATTGTTGTAGTTATTGTTGTTGTTATTGATTGTTGTTATTGATATCTTCATTGTTGGATAGGACAGAGAGAGATGGAGAGAGGAGAGAGAGAGGAGTAGATAAAGAGAGACACCTGCAGACCTGCTTCATCACCTGTGAAGCGACTCCCCTGCAGGTGGGGAGCCAGGAACTCAAATCAGGATCCTTACCTGGTCCTTGAGCTTTGTGCCACATATGCTTAACCCTTCACTCTACTGCCCGGCCCCCTTCTCCCCCAGAATTTCTTGGGGTGGGATAGAGAATTTCTCACAAATGCCCACAAGGTGCTGATATCACTGTTCAGGAGCCGTAATGTTGACCATTGTTCCGTACTAATATTAAAACTATGCTTTGTTTAATTGTAATTTTCTGTATGTACTAATGCCTTTGTAAAAATGCAACATAAATAAATTATTAAAAATTACACAGGGATAGGTATGTGATATACACCCTATTTTCAAAATGAATTTAGAGTTAATATTTTAGAGACATAATATTGCTCTATAAATTGCTATGGAAGCTTAAAAATGCTGACCTTCAATGTTTATATTTACCTTACTATAAAGTGGTTGGAAAAAAGTTCACAAACAAGTCTAAGCCACTACAGAATTCACAGCTAGACTGAAATAGAATTGGATTAGGGACACTTTTTTCCCTCTTGTTACCTTAAAAATCCCTATGTGCAAAGGTTCAAAACCCAGGCTAGGATCTTCTACCCTGGTGGTAAGAGTTAGAGTCCTCTTTTCTTCACCACATCATTCAGAGGTAGAGATGGAGATTTCTTTCAGAATTGATTCAATGGAAAAGAGAATTTCCAAGCATTGCTCATAGTAGAGCATAATAGTAAGCACTTTAGTTGACAATCTCTTAAAAAGGAGTTGACAGCAGAAAAAGCAATTGTCATACCTCTCCTTCCCTAATACTTTGGAATCTGCTCCCTCTTAAAAAAAAAAAAGCACTATCAATAACTGGCAACATATTTAAAGCACTTAATATGTGCCAGTTATGATAACATAGTATGTGCCAGTTACGATTGATTACAAATTGTTTCTCATTAATGTATATAGTTCACAAGTTGTATAGCTTATAAATCCATAGCAAACCATAAGATAAGGGAAATCATTATTCTTATTTTCTGAAATCAAAATGAGACTCATGAAAGCAAAATAAATAACTTACAAAAGCTCATCCACTGGCAAATGGTCCTATTTTTTGTTTGTTTGTTTGTTTGTTTTCCCCTGCAGGATTATTGCTGGGGCTCATGCCTGCACTACTCCTGGAGATTATTTTTTCCTTTTTGGTGCGCTTGTTGCTTAATTATTTTTTCCTTTTTGGTGCACTTATTGCTTACTGTTATTGTTATTGTTATTGTATAGGACAGAGAGAAATCAAGAAAAGAGGGAAAGACAGATAAACACCTGCAGACAGACACCTGCAGACCTACTTCACCACCTGTTAAGCGACCCCCTTGCAGGTGGGGAGCCAGGGGCTTGAACCACTGTCTTTGAACTGGTTCTTGTGCTTTGCACCATGTGCGCTTAACCCAGTGCGCTACCGCCCAGCGCCCAAGGCACATGTTCTTGAGCATCAGACTGTACTGCTCACTCCAACCCAAAATATTTTCTTGCAGAAAATGGGACAGAGAAGACTCAGTAGCTTTATCCAAAGCATTGGAATATGTAATTGGAGACCTATACTTAAGGTTGGAGTCTGTCTCTAACTATGCCTCTAACTAGGTGAGAATCTAGAAGAACTCATTTTCCTCTTTGGACAACATTGAGCTGTTATCCATAATTTTCTTCAGGAGCTGGTATGAGGACAAGTGAATCCAGTAATCTGCTAAAGATTTATTTGTTTGTATCAAAGAGGAAGATCAGAGCACTGCTTAGATCTGACATTTTCTGATGCCAGGAATCAAACCTGTAATTTCTGGGACCAGAGACATGCCAATCTGATGTGCCAACACTTTCTTTCTGTCCCAGATTCAGAAAAAGCTTAATAAAATATCACCCACTTTGAGATTCATATTGTTGGCAAACAGAAAGATTTAAAATGCCTCACGGTTAAAAGTTTTTGATTTTTATGTAATCTACCATTTCCCAAAAGCCACTGATCATATAAATCTAATTTTTAATGTCTTATTCAATGAGAAATAGAGAGATCCAGATCATCAGTCAGTCTGGCATATGCATAATATACCTTGGGGTATATTCTGGACTTCATACATACAAGTACTATGTTAAGCCTCTATGTTAAACCTCTGAGTCACTATTTATTTATTAATTTACTTATGATTTTAAAGAAATTGAGAGGGTAGGGGGAGGGAGGGAAGAAGAGAAGGGGAGTGTGTGTGTGTGTGTGTGTGTGTGTGTGTGTGTGTGTGTGTGTGTGTGAGAGAGAGAGAGAGAGAGAGAGAGGTGTATAGCATTGCTCTACAGCTTGTGAAGTTTCTCCCTGCTGGTGGGGACTTGGGGCTTAAACCAAGGTCCTTGCACATTATAACATGTGCGCTCTATGGGGTGCACCACTAACAAATTTTTCTGTGTTGAAGTACTGGAGAAAAATCTTAGACACTTCTGGGACCTTCTTCTTCTAGCGTTTGCCCTTCTTCCGTAGCCAGTCAACAGCGTCAGGTTGAGCCTGATGTAAAGTTTCAAGACCTCCTTTGAATCTGGAGAGGTGGCAGTCATTGACTATGTGGGTCATAGTCTGTCTGTAGCCCCAGGGGCAGTTCGGGTCGTCTCTGGCTCCCCAGCGATGGATAGCGGCGCGCCGGCCATGGCCTGTTCGATAGCGATTGAGGAGGGCCCAATCTTAACGTGCTAGGTCAAAGCTGGGTTGACGCTTGCAGGGGTCTGTGATGAGGTGTTTGTTCTTTACCTCAGCTGCCAACTCTGTTTCCAAGAGTCTGGAACAGAGAAGTTCAGTGTAGGCATAGGGGACCAGATTGGGTGATGAGTCGTCAAGTGTTGGACAGGGTGGGCGAAGATATCCACGTATATTGGTAGGTCCGGTCGAGTGCAGATGTGGGAAATGAACTTAGATGATGCCGCATCCCGACGAATATCTGTGGGACCTTCTTAAACTAAAGAAATAACCCAAACAACATAAAGCAAATGGGGGGGGGGAATCTAAATTTTAATAACGGTATGCATATAGGGAGTACATGTAGGTCCTGCCATTTAGAGTGTTATTTTAGACTCAAAACTATGCCTTCAGTATAGGAAGATAGTTCAACCTGTAAAAGCACTAGCCTACATGCTGGAAACCCCAGAGGCCATAGATTTGGTCACACATCTCCAAAATCACGATATGCCAGAGCTGGTCAGTGACATAGCTTTTTTTTCTCACTTTTTCTTAATAAACATATCATTTGTTTACTTAATTAATTATTTTTGATAGGACAGAGAAATCAAGGGGGAAGGGGAGATAGATAGGGAGAGAGACTGAGAGATACTTACATCCCTGCTACATCCCTGGTGAAACTTCCCTCCTGCAGGTGAGGTTTGGGGGTCTGAGCCCCAATAATGTGTGCATTCAACCAGGTGAATCTTTTAAAATATGCTTTCAGGGTATAGTGAGGGGGTCTTCAATAAATCTAGAGAGAAGGAAAAGGAATCTACAATGACTTTGCTTCGAAAGAAAAGGACTACGTGCCACTCACTAAAGAAAGGGGATATAATGAGCCAATCCAGAAAATCCATCACATACATTTTAGCCCAAAATGATCTACACACCAGAGGTACTTCTTGAAAATACCAACTTTGTGAAACTTTTGTTTACAACATACACAGTGATTATCCTGAATGACAAATAGGGGATGGTCATGGAATACTATTCTAGAAGTAATATCCTAAAATGTTTCTACCACTAAAATTTTGTGACTGACTTTATTCATTATGTGGAGTAGGGAAGAAGTCAGTAATTATTACAAAACCACTCATACCAAAACCTTATAGTAAGGGTTGTCATTAACTATGTGCTGGATGGACTAAAAACCTAGACACTATTCAAATGCTTTACATACATAATTCCAATCTTCATAATCACCATGTTATAACATTTATAGACACTGTTACATCTATTTTACAA
This sequence comes from Erinaceus europaeus, assembly GCF_950295315.1. Lineage (NCBI taxonomy): Eukaryota > Metazoa > Chordata > Mammalia > Eulipotyphla > Erinaceidae > Erinaceus > Erinaceus europaeus. The sequence continues at coordinate 54,143 of NW_026647319.1, read as the reverse complement.
CTGAGGAAACTGAGGCTCTGAAAAGAGTAACTGTATATCTCACTGTGAATATTTTCTTTAGGAATTGGGCTTTCTAGAGTGCCCTGAGGAGACTAACAAGAAATGAAATAGAAACAAACCCATTTGTATTTTTATATTTGACCTGGTGTGCTTCATTAGCATATCAAAAGCACTCTAATGTGACTGTAATCTGCACTGTTTAATGTTTCTGACTTTCTTTTACTCTGTTTAGCATGGTTCAGTCATTGCCCTCTTGATCAAGTTACAGACAAAAGCAGCCTTCAAATTAGACCTATTAAGATTTGTTTTTAATGAGGAGATAATTCCTCTAACAACACAAGCCAGATTCAGCTAGGATATGATTACACAATCAGGGCCATCTTGCAGAAAGGAAAAGAAAAGCAGATTTTTGCTTCTTCTTTGAATAATTTCAGCCGGCCCTGATTAACTCAACACCACTTGAAAGCCCATCACAAATAAAATATTTGGTTCTTGTGAGTGATGAAGTAGTCACATGGTTTGTGCTGTGATGTGACAGCAGGAGAGTTTCTGTTTCAAGGATCTAGACTTCTTAGAAGGCAAAATACTCAGATTCAAAATATTGGAAATCACAGGAGGACAGATAAATGTGTTCTTTCTAAAGTTTGAGCTTTCTTGCTTTCATTAAGTTCACTTAGCAGCCTTCTTTGGCTTTCAGGAATGATTTGATTGCTAATCCCAAGCTTTTAGAACCTTTCTGCATGCTCCTATTTTCATTTTATGTTAAATAATACAGAATGCACATTCCTTTTCTAAAATATATTTTTTAAATCATTTACAAATTAGAAAATATTTTTATCTTTCTTGCAATATATTTTTGTAAGTCTTGGGGCAAGACAATTTTTTAAATATATTTTTTATTTTTATTTTAATTCTTTTTATTTTTATTTATTTATTCCCTTTTGTTGCCCTTGTTGTTTCGTTGTTGTAGTTATTGATGGAGTCATTGTTGGATAGAGAGAGAAATGGAGAGAGGAGGGGAAAACAGAGAGAGGGAGAGAAAGATAGACACCTGCAGACCTGCTTCACTGCTTGTGAAGCGACTTCCCTTCAGGTAGGGAGCTGGGGGCTCGAACCAGGAGCCTTACTTTGGTCCTTGCACTTTGTGCCATGTGTACTTAACCTGCTGTGTTATCACCCGACTCCCAGGGCAAGAAAAATTTTATTTGTACATTATTAAATACTTCAAATCATCATTACACTACATTTCACATCTACCTAAAGCATATTCATCAGAAACTCATTTATAGTATGTAACAAGGAGAATGATTTTGGACCACCATAGTCTCAATACTTCCCATATTAGTTCAAAAATTCTTTTATCTTTTCTCTTTGTACTGTTACTATGAAAAAAAATGATAGGCCTCTTTAAGAATTCAAAGTTGTTAAACAACATTAAAGTTGTTTGCCCAAAACTAAATTTAGAGTAAATGTCGAGGAATAGCTCTTAATCACAGACAGCAGATATAAAAAATCCTGTAGCAATAATAACAATCACTACCACTACTTATAGTTATACAAGTAAAACTGGACACAGTCAACTGATTTATTTGTTCCATATTAACATGGCAGAAATCTGCTCAAAGTATTTGAGATCTGAGTGACTGAATCAAAAAAATTAAATGACTCAAGGTCCAATTTATCTTGTGTACCATTACCCCTTACCTTCATTTCAACTTGACATACTAACAGGCACATTCATGACTTAATGTGGTCACTTCTACAAAACAAATGTTCAACTAATGTCTCTTTTCAGTATTGTAAATGTCCCAGGTCCGTCTCCCCCACCCCCAGTTTCATTCATTTTTTTCTAGATTTTCAGAAAACTCTCTACTGAAAGATGTTTATGGGTTATTTCTTCTATTCTCTTCTTAGTTCAATTACATCACCAGAGGAGCTTCCTTGAGCTGACTTCCTAAATGAAAACTAACCAGACCTTGTCATTTTTCATTGCTTCTTGTTTATGTTCAACCATATCAATTATTTCATTTATTGTGTTCTTACTTTTAAGTTCATACTCCTTGTCACAGTGCATGAACTTTGCGGATAAATGTTCATTCTATCCACTGCTACACCTCTTATATGTTAAAACTGAAATGTTATGTTTTATTTTCTCGGAAGGTATCTTCTTGCTAATATTTCATTGTTCATTTGATTTTCACTTTCTAATATAAATTACGCTGACCGGAAGCAGAAGTCGAGTTTTATGTGTATTCCAATTCCATCCTTGAATAATTTCCTTCACCTCCTCCCTCCCCCTATATATTTGAATATAATTTTGTCTACTATAGCTCAATGAGTATTTTACATTAAAAATTTAAAAAAAAAATAAAGCAGGAGACCTCTCTCCTTTGAGACTTCACTTAATATTTCTCCCAGATGAACTTACTGCCTCACAAAAGGACCCTTTGTCTTTTGAATTTAACCGGCTCTTTGTCTAGGCTGGTATCTAGCCCCGCAGGAGTAAAACGTCAATGCTCTCTATTTAATCAATGTTTTATTCTTGGCTTGTATTTCACTGGGGTTGGGGGTTGGGGAATGAAGCAGTAATTCACATTTCATTACAGATATATTTTTGACCCAGTTTAATTTCTGGTCAATGTTATGGGAATCTCAGTAACTTATAATTTAGTTTCAATCAGTATGAGTCCTTTGAAAAAATGTGATTTGATTTTTGTTAAAAGATATAGTAGCTGTGCCGATATTACACAAGACAATCCCGCATACCTGTCTGAAAAGTCATGTTTACCATATTCAGTTCTTTATAAGTCAAATTTGCCAGACTTTATTGCTTGTAGCGCAGTAGTTCCCCAAGTTCATTTTGTGGAACACTAACCTATAGTATTATTATTTTTTCTTCTGTTCACAAATAAAAATGGGTCCAATGGGCCAAATTTTTGAGAAATCAAGTATTAGTATATTAACTCCTTTGAGACTTGTTAGAAAATCTACTGAATTAATTTAGTGTAACGTTTAATTGATTTCTCAATTTATTTGACTGTAACAATTATTTGCACACACTGGACCCTTAATCACCTGAGATATTTGTTAGAAATGCACATTTGGGGCTCTCATCCTTTTGTATATGCTCAAGTTTGATAACACAGAATTTCTATGCTAGGACCACATCTAATATCCCAAGGGGTACTTTATTCAAATCACTTAGGAAACCATTCAATAGGTAGCATGCATGACCTGAGAATCTATATTTCTCACAAGTGCCCAGGTAGTGTTGATGTTGCAAATCTTCAAAGTATATACTGAGAAGCTAAATCATAAGTCAGATCCCCAAAAAGAAAGAAGCAATATGCCTGGCCTACATAGGGGGAAATGTCTGTATAAGCTTAGATAGAATCAAGAGAAAAATGTCACTGATTGTCCTCCTGATCATCCCTCCTCTGGTCATTCATGGACTTTTGTTGTACAGTGAGTAGTAATGGTTTCAGGATGTTCCTCATCTGGCCACCTACCATACTAGGTGTGTAATGATAGACTCATGAAAAGGAAAAATCTGAGGCCAAATATTCCTGAACAGGAGTTTCCTTCTTGAATTTAAAAATGAAAAGTAATGGCTATATGGTCCTAGGTGACTTACATATTCACTGTAAGACTGTTTTCTTACCTGTTGATTGGAAATCTTCTAGCATGTATGTTACTAGTTGTAATGAAAGTCATGGCATTCTAATAAAATTGTGACATTGTGGCCCATAGTAAGCACTTAATAATGATGTTGCTACTGCTAATGGTGATCTTATATTAAGCAGAACTATTCTGAAGTCAGCTTCATAGTTCAAGAGAAAACAGGATGTGGGAGCAAAGGTCAAGTCATCTTATTTTCCTTCCATGAGTAAGAAATACAAACTACATATTTTCACCTTGATTCTTTTCTTACAGCTCCAGCTGTCAAAACCACCTACCTAAACATCTACTGGATTAATAACTGTGGGTGAGTAGTGGAATTGTTGCAGATCTGTTTCCTTTTCTCTTTGTCGTATGACAGGGATAAAATAAAAATCTAGCAAAAAAAGTTTTAAATCCTTCCTGATCTCAGCTTATTTTAAGGAAAATTTAGTATTTGTCTAGACTCCATGTCTTTTGTTGTGTGAATTTAGGTAATGGATGAGGCAGCCACATGATATGAGTCTGGTTGTGAGGATCTAGAGAAGAAATGGTTGCGAACCATGTGTGAGAGCACTGAGTTGGTGGATAATAAAGCATGAACAGGAAGAGGAAATGGAAAAGGAGCAAAGGCTGGAGTTTTAAGATTGAACTGGGGAGAGGCTGAGATGAGGAAATTAATAGCTATCTGGAACATTAAGAACATCTCTAGGGTTATCGTCTTATATTTCTGGTCACCACATCTCTTAAGGAAATTTTGGTAGTGAGCTTGATTTATTTTCATTGACTTTTCAGTGTCTGACTTGTGACTTTATTGACTGTGACAAAATGCTGAAACTGACCTTGAGAACATCTATTATTATTTAAGCAGTATGTTTTCATATTTTTAAATATAAATATTTTATCACATTTACAGTCTGAATGACTGCACAACCTCCCTCCACACCCATCTCTCCTTCTCTGGTCATCTCTGTCAATCTCCTAAAGATCTATTCCTAAAGTTTTAAATATCCAGAGCTGCCTAAATTAGTCATTTTGAATTGGGTGCTCACACTTCACCCCATAAGGGACGTTTAGCAACGTCTGCTGATATTTTTAGTAATCACAATTGCAGTGTGTTACAGGCATCTATCTACTGGGTAAGAGACTAGGAATACTATTAAATATCTTACAATCACAGGAAAGCCCCCCCACACACACAATTATAGAAAAGAAATTAAGAATAACCTATCAGGATTATTAGAAATTTCTGTTCTTTAATCCCAGCCTCTCATGTCATTTGAGGGAATCTCTCTGAGTATAAATGTATAGCTTCAATTGTCAGAATTTAGCATCTTAGAGGAGTTACTGCCAAGTATTTGAAGAGGCAGTGAAGCCAGATAGAAAGAACCTTGCCCGGCTCTCTTGAGCTGAGTTCTTGTTCCACATCTGCCATATAGATTTATGTCCTTGGAAAATTCATATCTGAAGCCATACTTTTTTTCTTTTTTTCTTTCTTCTTCTTCTTTTTTTTTTTTTTTTTTGCAAAATTGGAAGGAGTTAAATAAATTAAGTTTACCTAAGGATTCTGTTTCACTTTAGTCTCTAGTTGAGAGTCTTCTCCTATATAAGAAATGATGCCTTCATTTGACCTTTGAAGAAGTGTTCAGTAAAATTCAGGTCAGCCTCAAGCTTGAGAAAGTGTTTGTACTATTTCTGAAAAAACAATAATAAGGACAGAAAGGAGGAGAGTTTGGCAAATTGCCACTAATAAAGCAAATATATCTCAGTGGAAATTTAGCATTTTCCTCCAATAAGACAAATATGGAGTCAAATAGTACTTGAAAAACAGTAAAAAGTTAATTCCCACAGAAAACAATGAATCAGGACTAACATCTGTTGGAATGCTTTTTTCTTTTGGTAAAGCAGGCCAATACCATACTATAAACTACAGCCAGTACTTGTTCACTCCTCTTTTCTCCCAAATGTAAAAACAAGTAAAATGTAAAAATTTTAAACAACATAAAAAACAATTTGCATTGACTTCATTGTAACAGAATGTAAACCAAAACACATCTTTGAAGTTCACAGCACAGATGGCAGGTCCCTGCTTTTCCATGGTAAGTGCTAAGCAAAGAGGGATTGCACCACAGGAAGCTGTGGAGACCACAAATATCTTAACACTGCAGAATTGGTGTAGAAATGCCATGAACAAAGATGAAATACATTAAACTGATGCATCTCTTTGGAGCAATCCATTTCTGGGACTTTCAAGGCAAAACTTTTGTTATTTGCACTTGTCGGTAGATCCTTACATTTTAGAAATAGGGCATGTTCTCTTGAGCCCCCTGTTGCAATGGGAGAGATGCATTTGTTCTGCTTTGTTGCTATCTGCCACCTGGTTGCTGTGGTGACTTGTGACGGGCATTTGAAGGAAGGAAGGAAGGTTTGCTGAAATCTCAAGTTATGCAGGGAAAACATTTTGACTTAAACATGTTAGAAGTACAGTTTGCATAGTTACTCCACATGAATGTGTGTGCACCTTAGAGAGAAAGAGACCCCCCCCCCAGAATATTCTACATGCTCTGATTTCTCATGTGTTTGGGCTTATACTCCCTACACCCTACACTCTCTCTCATTATTATTTGTCTACATAATGCCTGCCTGTCAGCCAAACTGAGAACTCTACCTTTCTACAGTAGACCCAATGTCTTTCTTTGGTTCCTTTACAATAAGAACATGAGCACTATAAACACATACAATAGATTTGTGCAGTGGAACCATGCTGGGCCTGAACACATACAGAAAAAGTGAGTGAAATATAAAAACTGAATCTTTTATGACCTAGTTTACCTGAGTATCACAGAAATTTGAAGCAAAAAGACACCAAGAAAAATTAAGAGCTGAGGATATCTATTTATGTTCAATTTATATCAGGGATTAGTGAAGGCCACAATGAGTATTTAGATACTTTAGTTTAAAATCACAGATAAAAATGATCTATTTATTTGTGAAAAGAATACAATGACAAATAAAATCAAGATTTTTGTATAGTTTTGATTATAAAACAATTGGATAGTCATAAGTTATGACTTCAGTTGGTACAATTAACTTTTTTCTTTTTTTTAGTTTCTCTCAAATCAAGGGAGTTTTTTATTGTCTTTATCAAGGGAAAATTTAAATGTTCTTGTTGGTTTAAAAATATCTCAATAGCCATTAATTTATGCCTTAAATATTATAAATATAGTCATTGATCCCCATAGAGAAAAAGCAATATTCTAATCCAGTGCACAACAATGGTGGATTATCATAACCCAAATCATTGTCCTCCAAAGACATAAATAACTTATTTCATCAATATGCTAAGAAGATAACATAAACCAAATGTCTACTGACAGTCGAATATAACAGTGCAGCAGCAGGAAGACCTCAAAAGCTACGGCTATGAAGTAACAGCAGACTCAGTTTGCTCTCCCTGTCAATGAGAAAAAGCAATGGAAATCACCTGAAAACTCAACTAAATACACCCAGGTTTTCTTCAGAAACTCACCAAGCCATAGATGAGTACAGACACATATGATTTGTGGATGGAAGAGGGGTAAGAGAGATTCCCAGGACTAAACAACCTTACTTAGGGAAACCTGGCACCAAATTGAGAGGCAAACAGCTAAGGCATACCACTTGCTGGGTCCAAGTCAAAACAACAACTGGGAAGAAAGAGAAAAAGAGAAAGAAAGAAAGAAAGAAAGAAAGAAAGAAAGAAAGAAAGAAAGGGAGAGAGAAAGAAAGAAAGAGAAGAAGAAAGTTACCTGCCACAGATGAATATAGACATCTGTGACTCCTGAGCAGAAAAGGAGTGAAGGATACATTCTTAGGACTAAAAAGCTATACTCAGGGATGGTACCAAGTTAAAAGAACAACTGTTAGAAAAAAAAATAATAATAAAAGAAAGAAAGACAATGAAATCACCTAAAACCTCACAAATTTACAACTATGACTTCTTAAGTTTCTAATGCTATTACCCCCACAGAGGATGGAACAACAGCAGGGAGACACTATGTTGACATCAAAGACCCTAAACTGGCCTGGTTACTCAGGGTAAAATCTCCTCTCCCCAACAACTGTGACTTCTATAGTACCTCACTTAGCCATAATTTGATATAAACAAGGCTGATCACAAGTGAAGGAAAACCTCTCAAAACTTAGGAAGCCTAGCTTAGTGGCAGCAGGTACCATTTTGGTACTTAAAAACAGACCACTTGGGGAGTCAGGTGGTAGTGCAGCGGTTTAAGCACAGGTGGCGCAAAGCTCAAGGACCTGCGTAAGGATCCCAGTTCGAGCCCCTGGCTCCCCACCTATAGGGGAGTCACTTCACAAGCAGGTGTCTTTCTCTCCCCCTCTCTGTCTTCCCCTTCTCTCTCCATTTCTCTCTGTCCTATCGAATAACAACAACAATACAATACAATAATGACAACAATAATAACTACAACAATAAAACATGAAGGGCAACAAAAGGGAATAAATAAATTTGAAATAAATAAATAAATAAATAAAACCTTAAAAGAAAAAAAAACAGTCCACTTGGTCAGAAGAAGGAAGGCAGGAGTTTGGGGGTGACATAAATGACTTCTTTTTTCTTGACTACTAAGGAGAAAGGAATCCCCCAAGGCTGTAATATCCCCAAAGGCTAAAACAACAGCAGGGAGACCCTATATAGATATCAAAAACTCTAAACTGCCTGGAGACACAGGATGAAAATCACCCTTGCCCCACCAAGATATATAAAGAGGAAAATCAAACACCTTAGCCACAGTGACTCCTGCTGACACAACAAGGAAGGATATATTCAGTGCTGAAATTGAGAAACAGACAGCAATGACAGAAACCCCAAATGACACAGATGAAGAAAAAATGGCATATTGTGAAATCAATTCAAGAAACTAAAATTAAGATTCAAAAATTTAGAGACAGTTTTGCAAAAAAAAAACAAAAAAACCTCCAAAGAGAACTACAGGGCTTAATGGACTCTTTAAATACATTTCAGATTGAGGTAAATGGCCTCAGAAGAAGATTTAATGAGGTGGAGGAGAAAAAAGTCAATGCTAGAAGACGCAACCACCACACTCTGTGAATTTAAAACTCTTGGAAAGGAAAGGTTTAAGAAAAAAAAAAGGAGGACTTATTAACAAAATAGCAGACTCCATTAGAAAGATGAATATCAGAGTTAATAGGATCCCTGAGGAAGAAGAAAGGGAAAGAGGAATGGAGAACATATTCAAAGAAATTTTAACACAGAATTTTCCATACCTGAGTAATGTTAAAAATAGAGAAATCCAAGAAGGTGATCAACACATCTAAATTCTTAAATGTAAAATGGCACACACCAGGACACATCATTGTAAGACTGTTCAACATCAGGGACAGGGAAAAAATATTGCAAGTTCCTAGGGAAAGGAAGAATGTCACATACAATGATAGAACCATCAGATTTCTCATCACAAACCCTAGAGGCATGGAGAGAGTAGAATGGCAAATTAAAAGTATTTTTAAAAGATAAGAATTGCCAGCCTTCTAAATTATCCTTCAAATATGAGGGAGAAATAAAGATTTTTTCAAATTTTCAAAAACTTAAGTAAGTTGCCACTACCAATCCTGCCAAGTAAGAATTACTGAGACGTGTTCAACGTGAAAATAAGAAACAAAGTAATTACTAATACTTTTCATGAGATGACCAGTATTAGAATAGAACCAGGAACACAACAACAAAACAGATAAACAGGCATGAATAAAGAGAGAGAAAAATAGAGTGACATAGTCCAATGTTGGTGAACCAAAGCCAACTTTATAAAGATGCTTGTAAATATTATAAGTTAGACACAATATTCATGATAACCTGAAAACAAAATATAGCACAAAGACAAAGAGGATTCTTATATACAGTATGGAAGACCATTTTAGAAAACCATTCACATAAAATAACAAACAGAAAAATAGTCAACAAGAACATAAAACAACCTCAAAAGTAAAACTAGAATGGCTATAGAAAACCACATTCATCAAAGATCACCTTAAATGTGAATGGCTTAAATCCACCAATCAAAATATTCAGAGTGACTGAATAGATTAAAAAATAAGACCCATCTATTTTATGTTTCCAGGAAACCCACATCAAGAAGAAAGACAAATATAAGCTCTGGATGACAGGCTGGAACAAGGTATTTCAAGCCAATAATGCAAACAATATGGAAGGACCTGTTATCCTTATATCAGAAAAGAAACAAACTAGACTTTCAGGCAAAGAAAGTGAAAAGAAACAGACATGGAGACTACATGGTGGTCACAGGATCAATCAAACAGCAACATATAGCCATCATCAATATATATGGTCTCAATATGCATGCACTTAAAAAAATTACTAACTGACCTTAAGGGAGACATCTACAGCAACACAATAATAATTGGAGACCTCTACACACCACTCACAACAAGAAACAGATCATCAAGACAAAAAATCAACAAGGAAATAGAAGCCTTACATGAAATCATAGATTATATAAACTTAACACATATGTTCAGAACCATTAATCACCCCCCAAAAGAATATATATTCTTTTCAAGTGCACATGGAATATTCTCAAGTATCAAATGACCATCTTTGGAGCACAAAGACAGCCTTAAAGAATATGTAAATACTGAAATAATAAAAAATATCTCTTCTGACCATGAAGTGGTGAGGTTAGAAATCAACCACAAATCAAATGCACAGCCTATATATTAAAAAGATTCAGTTTGTGTTTTGAAAAACTTTGAGACATACAATTGATTTTCCCCCTCTCATATTGATTAACTACTGATTTATATGTCTACATTTTGCTAGGAATGTACATAAACACCATTCCCACCACCAAAAGACTGTGACCCATCCCTCCCACCCATTTCCACCCCCCACTGTCCCAGGAAGCTGCATGTCTACCCCTCACCACAGGGTTTTTACTTTGGTGCTCTACTTACAATTTGATCAGGTCCTGCTTTTAGTTTCCCTTTCAGATCTTCTTAGTCAACTTCTGTTGATGAGTGGGATCATCCCATACTCATCTTTATCTTTCTTACTTAGTTCACTTGACATAATTCCTTCTAGCTCTGTCCAGGATGGGTCAGAGAAGGTGGGTTCATTGTTCTTGATAGCTGCATAGTATTCCATTGTGTATATAAACCACAGCTTTCTCAGCCACTCATCTGTTGTTGGGCACCTGGGTAGCTTCCAGGTTTTAGCTATTATGAATTGTGCTGCTATGAACATAGGAGTACATACCTCTTTTTGGTTGGGTGTTATGGAGTCCTTGGGACTCTCTCAAAAGCCTAGACCAAGTAGATTAGAAGCATCCAATAGCACAGCTATATACAAGATACTGGGTACTGTACAGCAAACCATAACAAAAGGACTTTTCAAAGTTAACCCAATTACCAAATAATGTGATGATAACATTAACTATCGATTGTCTTTTTGAACCCTAAGACAGCAGGAACCTCACATCTCCACTATAGAGTCCCTACTCCCCCCAGTCCTGGAACCCTTGGATAGGGCCCACTTTCCCATATGCATCTCCCAATCCATACCAAATAATATTGCATCCGCCGATCACAACCTAACCAACGCAACGATTGCCACCTCAACATGCTTCACCTCAGACTGTGTCCAGAGACTTTACGTGTGGAATGACAGCCCTTCAGCTTCATTACTCAGGTGAGACCTTTCCTTTTATAGTACACTCTAATTTCATCTCAGGTGGTTCACTTTCTAACAAAGTCCCATAACCTAGATATACACCAGTTTCTGTGAGAGAGAGCTTATGTTCACACGTATCCATAAACTACTGCAAAATATATACCTGAAAGCAGAAGTACACTAGAGTTTGCAGCGAGTACCTCCCCAATACTTCCTCTCCACTATTCCAAGCTTTGGGCCCATGATTGCTCAACAATTTGTTTGGCCTCGTATGTTAACTCTCTTTTCAATCACCAGGTTCCAGATGCCACCAGGATGCTGGCCAGGCTTCCCTGGATTGAAGATCCCACCAATGTGTCCTGGAGCTCAGCTTCCCCAGAGACACACCCTAATAGGGAAAGAGAGAGGCAGACTGGGAGTATGGACCGACCAGTCAACGCCCATATTCAGCGGGGAAGCAATTACAGAAGCCAGACCTTCTACCTTCTGCAACCCACTGTGACCCTGGGTCCATGCTCCCAGAGGGATAGAGAATGGGAAAGCTATCATGGGAGAGGGTGGGTTATGGAGATTGGGTGGTGGGAATTGTGTGGAGTTATACCCCTCCTACCTTATGGTTTTGTTAATTAATCCTTTCTTAAATAAAATAAAAAAATAAATAAAAAATAAAAATAAAAATAAATAAATCAACCACAAAAAGAAACAAAGAAAAACACCCGGACTATGGAGACTGAGTAACACCTGGGTCACTGATAATATCAAAAGAGAACTTAAAAATGTTACTTGGAGAACAATAAAAACAAAGAGACTTACTACCAAACCCTGTGGCATGCAACAAAATCTGTCCAAAGAGGGAAATTTATAGCAACACAGGCCCATATTAACAAACAGTGAAAATCTCAGCTAAGCTTCCTACAGTCACAACTGATTCAACTAGAAAAGGAGCAACAAAGAGATCCAAAAGTCAGGTGGAAAAAAAAGAAATAGTCAAAATCATAGCAGAAAATAATTAAATAGAATCCAGAAAGATGATCCAAGAATTTAATGAAACCAAGAGCTTGTTCTTCAAAAGGATAAATAGATAAACCCCATCTAGACTCACAAAAAAGAGAGGGGGGAGGGGGATAAAAACCATCAGGAAAGAGAGATATGGAATTACATCTGAATATGGGGAGATATGAAAAATCTGATGTGAATATTATGAACATCTCTTTGGAAATAAAGTGGACAACCTAGAAGACTGCGTTTCTAGAATCACACCACCTGCCAAGCCTAACCCAATAGGAAGGAGATAGTTTAAACAAGCCAATCCTAGTATAGAAATTGAATCAGTAATAAAAAAAAAAATCTATCCAAGAATAAAAGCTTAGGCCCAGACAACTTTTTCAAATAAGAACTAACACTGATTCTCCTCAAACAATACCAAAAATTGAAGAGGCGAAACACTACCAAACAGGTTCTATGAGGTGAACATCCCCAAAGCAGGAAGAGACTCTATCAGAAAAAAGAACTATAGACCTATATCCCTGAAGAAGACTGATGCAAAGATCCTGAACAAGATCTTGGCAAATCAAATCCAACAATTTATCAAGAGAATAGTTGACAAAGACCAAGTGGGATTCATCCCTGGGAAACAGGGATGGATCAACATCTGCAAGTCAATTAATGTAATTCATCATAGCAACAAAAAGAAAGATAAAAAAATCACATGGTTGGGTGCCGGGTGGTGGCACATGGCGTGAAGTGCAGGGACCAGCCTAGGGATTCCAGTTCGAGCCCCCAGCTCCCCACCTGCAGGGGGGTCCCTTCACAGGCAGTGAAGCAGGTCTGCAGGTGTCTATCTTCCTCTCCCCTTCTCTATCTTCCTCTCCTCTGTCCATTTCTCTCTGTCCTATTCAACAACAACAATAGCAATAATACTACTAACAACAATAACAAAGGGGGGGATGGCCTCCAGGAGCAGTGGATTCATGGTGCAGGCACCATGCTCCAGAGATAACCCTAGAGGCAAAAAAAAAAAAAAATCAATGGTTATATCAGTTGATGCCTAATAGTCATTTGAGAAGATCCAAAACCAACTTATGATAAAGACCCTACATTTACTACAAACCCACAGCTAACATTATTCTCAGTGGAGAAAAACTGAAAGCTTTCCATAAAATCAGGAACCAGACAAAGATGTTCACTATCTCAACTGTTATTCAACATAGTTCTTAAGGTCCTCACCACTGCAATCAGACAAGAAGAGATACCAAAGGCATAGAGGTTGGAAAAGAAGAAATAAAACTATAACTATTTGCTGATGGCATGATATTATACCTAGAGAACCCCAAAGACTCCACCAAAAAACTACTGGAAATAATAAACTTGGGGGAGGGTGTGGTAGGTGGTGGTACACCTGATTAAGCGCACTCATTACAGTGTGCAAGGACCCAGGTTCAAGCCCCTAGTCCCCACTAGCAGGAGGAAAAATTCACAAGTGGTGAAGCAGGGCTGCAGGTATCTCTGTCTTCTTCTTTATCTCCCCTACTCCTCTAATTTTTTTGGCTGTCTCTATTCAATAATAAATAAATAAATACTTAAAAAAGAAATAATAAATTCAGTATTGTAGCAGGATACAAAACTAATACACATAAATCTTTTATGTTTTGTTTTTTTATTTATTGGGGGATTAATATTTACAGATGACAGTAAAATAAAATAATTTATACACATGTATAAATATAGAAAAGTGAATCTACACCACTACCTACTACCATACACCAAGGTCAAAGCAAAAAGGATTAAAGATCTAGATAATTAGACCAGAAACTCTAAAATTTCTAGAAGAAAATGTTGAAGTTTTGCAGGACTTTCACACCAAAGATGTATTTGGAGACTCAACCCCCTGAGAGTAGGAAATCAATACAAGAGTAAACAAACTGGATTATATGAAACATAAAAAATCTTCTACATATCAAAATCAGACTACACAAGGATAACCAGGAAACCCAGTAAATGGAAGAAGATATTTTTCATATCACACATCAGATAAGCAACTGGTATCAAACATCTATACAGAGTTGGTACAGATCTACAAAAGAAGCAAAAATAAACCAATAAAAAGGTGGACCAAATAGCTAAACAATTTTCTAAAGAAGAGATACACATGACCCACAGACACATGAAAAAAGATGTCCCACTTCATTTATCATTAGAGAAATGCAAATTACCATCTCACACCTGAAAGAATGATAGATACATCAATAAACCAGGAAATCACAGGTGTTGGAGAGGTTGTGTAGAAAAAGGAACTGCTATATTGCTGGTGGGAATGAAAACTGGTACAGCTCCTTTGGAAGAGTGTATGGAGAGTCCTTAAACAAATAAAAATAGAATTACCTTATGATCCAGCAATACCAATCTTGGGCATTTATGCAGTGGGCACTCAAAACACTAATTAGAAGAGACATGTGCACCCTTATGTACATAACTACACTGTTGACAATAGTCAAAGTGTGGAAGCAGCCTAAATGCCCATCATCAGATGACTGGCTAAAGAACTTATATCCATTCCAGGATATATATTTCCTGGAATGCTACTCTGCAGTGAAAAAAGATATCACTGTGTCCTTTGGGATAAAATGGATAAAACTGGAGCTGATTATGCTTATCTAAATAAATAAAGAGATGAAGGACAACTAGAAGCAAGTAAACTAATTTTTAAGACTTCTGAGAACTATGATGGTTATCTTTGAGAGGTAGGAAGGTAAGGGTACAGAACTCTGGTGGTGGGCATGATTGGAACTATACATTGTAATCTTGCAAACTAGTAACATACTATTAATAAAAATAAAAAAGTAATAAAAGCATTCACAGGTCAATGTACTATGAAATATTTTTACAAATAACTAGAAAATTGGATACATCATGGGCTTTAGATTCATTTAATGAATGATGATTAATATTTGTATTTTATATTAATATTGTGCATGGGTAGTAGTATACCCAGTAGAGTACACATATTACCATATGCAAGGACCTAGATTCAAGATCCCAGTTCACATCAACAGGGGGGAAGCTTCACAAGCATGAGGCATTGCTTCAGATTTATATCTATCTATCTATCTATCTATCTACCTTTCTATCTATCTATCTCCTTCTCCTCCTATGAAATAAAAGAAAGAAAAAAACAGAACAAAGGAAAAAATAACCACCAGAAGTGCTGGGTTCATCCTGTAGGCACCAAGTCTTAGCCATAACACAAGTGGCAATAACTAAAAATTAATTAATTTTTACTTTTACTATAATTTAACTTAATAAACATGCTGGGGGCCAGCAGGTGGTTCATCCAATCAAGCACACAAGTTACCATATAGAAAGGCCCAGGTTCCAGCTTCTGGTCATGACCCTGGATTGTCTGCAGTAGGGAAGCTTCATAAGCAGTGGAGCAATACTGCAACGCCTCTTGTTCTCTGTTGCTTTTTTTTTTTTTTTTTTTGTCTCCAGAGTTATCACTGGGGCCTACTGCTCCTAGGGGCCATCTTTTTTCCCATTGTTGTTACTGTCACTGTTGTTGTTGTTGTTGTTGTTGGATAGGCCAGAAAGAGATTGAGAAAGGGAAGACAAGAGAGGGGGAGAGAAAGATACCTGCAGACCTGCTTCGTCGCTTGTGAAGTGACCCCCTGCAGATGGGGAGCAGGGTGCTGGAACCAGGATCCCTGTAACAGTCCTTGTGCTTTGCTATGTGCGCTTAACCTGGTGCACTACCGCCCAACCCCCCCCACCCCTTTTGTTGCTATTTCTTTGTTTCTCATACTCAGCATAGAGAAAAGGAAAAATTACTGCCAAGAGCAATAGAGTTATGCAGGCACTGATCCCCAGCAATAACTCTGATAGCTATGTATGTATGTGTATGTATTATGTATATTACTTATTAAGTATACTATAAAGTACTTATTAATGGAGTGATTTACCTTAAAAGGTCAAAGAGCAGGAGTCGGGAAGCAGTGCAGCAGGTTAAGCACAGGTGGCGCAAAATGCACAGACCAGAGTAAGGATCCCAGTTCGTGCCCCTGTTTCCCCACCTTCAGGGGAGTCGCTTCACAAGCAGTGAAGCAGGTCTGCAGATATCTTTCTTTCTCTCCCCATCTCTATCCTCCCCTCCTCTTTCCATTTTTCTCTGTCCTATCCAACATCGACGACATTAACAACAATAACAATAACAACAATAAAAAAACAGGGGCAACAAAAGGGAATAAATAAATATTTTTTAAAAGGTCAAAGAGCTATCTCACAGGGTATGCCTTGACATATCCATGGCTTAGGCTTAAATTACAGGATTGCACGGAAAATGCAATAGCACCAGAGGAAACTCTGGTACTATAAGGTCTCTCCCTCTCTGTGTTTTTATATCCGAATAAAAAAGCAACCCAGAACTAGTGAAATCACACATGTGTGAGGCTCTGGTTCCCCCTCAAAAGAGGGAGAAATTTTTTTTTAAAAAAGGATTTTTCCTTTTTTTATATTGATTTAATAATGATCAACACGATTATATGATAAGGGTATAATTCCATACAATTCCCACTACCAGAGTTCTGTATCCCATCCTCTCCATTGGAAGTTTCCCTGTTCTTTATCCCTCTGGGAATATGGACCAAAGATCTTTACGGGAAGTAGAAGATGGAAAGTCTGGCTTCTGTAATTGCTTCTCCACTGGACACGGCCATTGACAGGTTAATCCATACCCCCAGCCTGTTTCTCTTTCCCAAGTGTGGTAGGGCTCTGGGGAGATGGGGTTCCAGGGCACATTGGTGAGTTCGTCTGCCCAGGGATGTCAGGTTGGTGTCATGGTAGCATCTGCAACTTGGTGGCTGAAAAGCATTAAGATACAAAGTAGAACAAACTGTTTAATAATCAGGAACCTGAAGGTAAGAATATAGCAGATAAGATTTGAATATAGCAGATATAAGATTTCATGTTCGAAGAAGCTAGGAAGTTTATTTTTGGTATATTCCTAGAGGCCGATGACTTTATTAATTTTTGCCTGAGGCCCATGCCTTTATTAATTTTTGTCTGAGCCCCACAGCTAATATTCAAGTGGACTAAAAGTATTATCTGGGGAATAATAATGTCAGAATTGGAAGTAGGACTAGAAAGCTGGATCAGGGCAGAGAGTAGCTCCCAAATGTAGGAAAAGTATATAAATACTGTTTACCTGTAAACTCCACCGATCTGACTTAGGGCCCATGCCTATTCATATTTAGCTCAGGAGCTTAGGTAATCTCTGGATCACTGTAAGTCTGAGCTTGCATTCGAGGGTCCTAGGCTGGAACATTCTAATCTCCACTCATTTCAGGACCAATCTTTCTTGAGTGGCAGAGTATATTGGCCCAGCCTCACTCAGAGAGTCGGGTAGTTCCTATCATTGTTATTCTACATTGAGGGCAAGGTCCTGTAGAGGCCCATAAGAGGATTTATGAAAAAAAATCCAAGAAGAACCTAAGTGATATAAGAATGTCAATGTGTTGTTAAGATAAATGCATTATTTTCTTGGTTTTTATGTATGTACCATCTTGGGCTGGACTATGGGAAGTTGAGTAGGTGCTGAGGATTTTATACAGTACATTGGGGATAGACTCTATGGCAAATTTCAGAAAGTAGAACTGAGTCCAGAGAGACCAAATAGGCATATTGTTACAGGATGGCCTGAGTTGCTTTTTTTTTTTTTTCTCCAGGGTTATCACTGGGGTTCAGTGCCTGCACTACAAATCCACTACACCTGGAGGCCATTTTTCCCATTTTGATTTTGTTGCCCTTGTTATTATTTCATTGCTGTTGTTGTATATTGGACAGAGAGAAATCGAGACAGGAAGGGAAGACAAAGAAGGGCAGAGAAAGATAGACACCTGCAGACCTGCTTCACCACTTGTGAAGTGAACCCTCTGGAGTTGGGGAGCTGGGAGCTCGAACCAGAATCCTTGAATTGATCCTTGAGCTTCACATCATGTGCACTTAACCCAATGCACTGCCACCCGGCCCCCCTGAGTTGCTTCTAATTGGGATGGTTCCTGTAGTCACCTGATGTCAAAGTACCAGGTCTTATTTTTTTCCTTATCGGAATTTTATTTTTAAATTTTATTTGTTTGTTTGTTTATTACCAGGGCACTGCTCAGCTGTTGCTTATGGTGGTTGTGTGGGTTGAACTTGGGACCTCTGAACCTCATATTTGAAAGTACTTTTCATAACCATTATGCTATAGTCACTACTCATGTGACTTGTTTTGTTTATAAGAGGATGAGAAAGGTAAGAGAGAGAATTCAGAACACTGTTTACTTCTGGAATAAGGTGGTATGAGGGATTGAATCTTGTAAGCACAGACATGCAAGTTCTACAGACACATTTATTACCTACTTGGGGGGGCATTAAGAAAAAGTCTATTAGAAGACATGCTCAAGTATACCCTTGAGACAGCAGGGTACGCTGTTTATACAAAACTTTGATTTTTTAAAAAATATGTTTAAACAGCAAGATGCTTAACTTGAAGGGAAAAAGTGAACAATTATTTATCACTGCTTAAAGACAGATTGTCCTACATGTAACAGCTATGTATAAAAGAAAAAGTTATAAAATAAAATTGACCTTGGTCTTAAATGCTAAATTAAAAACATTAAGATCTTCCAATTAAAAAAGGTGTTCAGAAATTATGTTTCAATTTGTTTGTTTGTTTTTGTTAAGTACTGAGAACAAAATAACTTTTGGGAATAGAAAGATAAAAGCTGAGTGAACAAGAACACTAATGGAGAAGGGGTTATTTTTATAGAATTATTTTCTCCATACTATCTCCATTTGATGTCTATTGAAATATACTATTGGCCATTTAGTTTTTTAAAAACACACTATGCTTGAGTACACCCTCCAGTTACTTTTTGTGCACTATAGGAATGGGGGAGGTAAAAAGGAAAGAATAAAGAAAAGTAGACTGTAATAGTCAGGACCTAGTGGAACTTCAGGTTGTGATTTTCTAATTGACATTATCTTGGTCTGGTGAAACAGGGCTCTGGAGTAAAAGATTAGGCTAAAACAAATATGTGTTTTCATATTTTAGTTTGCATTGAGTGAATAGCCTAATAGAGCACTTGAACAGATGAGAAACTGTGATGTGGTCCGGGAGGTGGCGCAATGAGTAGGGCATTGGACTCTCAATCATGAGGTCCCGAGTTCAGTCCCTGGCAGCACATGTACCAGAGTGATGTCTGTTTTTTTTTCCTCTCCTATCATTTCTCATGAATAAATAAATAAAATCTTAAAAAAAAAAGAAACTATGACAAAGATCTTAATAACCTGGGGGGAAGGTGGGCTGTAACACCCAGTTAAGCTCACATAATAGGAAGCACAAGGACCTGCTCAGGGATCCTGGGTTCTCCACCTGCAGAGGGGAGATGTTTCATGAGTGCTGAAGCAGGTCTGCATCTATCTATCTTTCTCCCTTTTTTTTTAAATTTTTGCCCTTATTGTTTTTTATTGTTGTAGTTCTTATTGTTGTTGATGTCTTGTTGGATAGGACAGAGAGAATGGGGGGGGGGGAGACAGAGAGGGGGAGAGAAAGACATACACCTGCAGACCTGCTTCACCACTTGTGAAGCAAATCCCTTGCAGGTGGGAGCCAGGGGCTCAAACCAGGATCCTTACGCTGGTCCTTGTGCTTTGTGCCAAGTGCGCCTAACCCGCTGCACTACTGCCTGACTCCCTTCTTTCTCCCTTTCTATCTCTTCCTCTTTCAATTTCTCTCTGTCCCATCAAATAAAATGGGGGGGAAAAGGCCACCAGGAGCAGTGGATTTGTATTTTAGTAACCATACCAGGTCTTTTTATTCCTCTCTCTGCCTTCATACCCACATAAATATTGGAATATGAACTGACCCTCTCTCCAACCCCTGCCCCCCCCCCAAAGGAATAATCTGGGACAAGGTAATTGACTCACAATTACCAAAAAGGAAGCCTAGAAGTCTGATGTCCTAGAAAGTAAATTAAGAGAAACTCAGTTCTGACTCTAGAGCATGTTGGACAGTAACCATGGCATCCATCTTCTTCCGCTTCTTTGCCCTTTAGCCTTTACAATGATGACGCCTTTATTCCATGTCACATGCAACTAATGATTGTGTCTGTGTGTTGATTTGCTGGCTGTTATATAAGAATATTTGCATAAAGGGAGTATGTGTTGACAAGAAATAGATCTACTGCTTTAAATTCATCATGCAAGTGGTTTTCATTGAAATAGCAGGAAACTAATGTCCTTTTAAAGGTTTATTAAAATCATCTGGATATATTCAAGCTAATAAAAGCACAGTACATGGCTGCTGGACTTCCTGTGGCTTTAGATACGGAGCAAAAGGAGGCTTATGTGATATCCTACATTTGAAGTTGTATAGAAAGTTGTGTTACTAACCTAAGAAAAAATATGTCTCTTATGAGACAGACACACAAATAGCATCCCTGCTCATTTCAGCTGGCATGGATTTCTGAATCTTTTGGCATTCTGTCCCACTTGATCTCTTTATTCTCTTGTGTTTATAGACCTTGATGTTAGTTTATTGGGGCTACTGGTTTGTCTTGTTTAGTAAAAGGCATTTCACCTTGCAACTCAGGAAAGGTCAGCTATAAAGTGAACCTTTGCAAAGATCTGTATCTTTCTGAGCTTAAGAATAATTTCCACTTTCTCTTCCAAAGAGGCAAATTGGGCCTGCACCATAACTGGATTCTACTCTGTCACTTTAACTTTTTCATGCATTCATATTTGATGAGCTCATTAGGTCTCAGATGACCAGGTCTCTCTCTGGGCCTTACAATCTTATACAAACTTTTTGCAAAAGAAAAAAATAATAATAATTTGCATTCAATTGTTGTATAAGTACCGCGCGCTAACCGATTGCGCTACTGGAGCTCTAGCATTCAATTGTTAAGTTGCTTTGAACTCTCTCTATATAAACACATGCTACCACCACCATCCCCAAGTCAGCATACAATCTCAACTACATTTGAGGACTTTGAGATACAGGGGAAAGCACAGAATACAATGGAGGAAAACTCAATGGCAATAGAAGGAAATGTTGAAGTATATTGATGTTGCTTTTGCCAATATACACAAGTTTAACACTATTCCTTAAATCTATGGCCATGTGTGTTAAAGATGAATCTTTTGTCCCTAAATTAATGTACCAAGATTCTTAAAATAATTGTTTCTTTGTGAAATGTAGTGTAAAATATCTTTCAAAATGTAACCATTTAGTGACTAGATTGTTTCTGTCTCCCACCACACCATCCCCCACCTCTTTTTTTTTTTTTAAACCTGAGCTGTTAGTTGAAAAAGCCCCTAAAGGAGTGTTAAGTAAATGAGCCACAGAGGTATGAAATAGCCAACCACATTCACTGGCACACAGAGAGAATGAAGCCAACCAACAAGGCCAATTTTCATCCTCCTGTGAAACAAATAAAATGTCTCTTCTCCTACTTTCTTCTCTTGGATCTTTTAAAAATGCACAGGTTCATTGCTCTTCTTTTGGCTAAAAGAGTTCTAAACAAAGAAGCCTCCTTTTGAAGGCCAAAGCAAGAGGAGTCCTGCTAGGAAGGACAAAGCTGGCTGGTGAGCCTAAGAGCTATCAGGTAAATGTTATGTCTGGAGTGAACACTAAGATAACCAAGCCCCATGGGGCCTTAGATCAATTTAATTTTGATGAATGACCAGTTTGTTAAATATTATTTGTATTACTACAAGCTGGGTCTGTCACCTTCATGTTTGAACAACTCACAAAGTCTGCTGTAGAACAGCTTCACAGCTAATTCCATGAGCTGACCGTCCCTACTGTTAAATATCAAGTGGAAGGGTAATTAGTAACGAAAGTGTGTTTCTTTAAACTAAAATAAAAACATGAGAAAACAGTTTAAACTGCAGTAATTCTTAATCTCAAAAACTATATTTCCAGCAATTCACAAAGGTAATCTTTTGAAACTTTGTTTCTGCTTTTTTTTTTCCCTTGGATTTTTTTTTTTTTTTGCCTCCAGGGTTATTGCTGGAGCTCTGAGCCTGTACTCTGAATCCACTGCTCCTGGAGGCCATTTTTTCCCATTTTGTTGCCCTTATTGTTGTCATTATTATTGCCATTGATGCCGTTGTTGTTGGATAGGACATAAATAAATAGAGAGAGGAGGGGAAGACAGAGAGGAGGAAAGAAAGACACCTGTAGACCTATTTCACTGGCTGTGAAGTGACTCCCCTGCAAGTGAGGAGCGGTGGGGGGTGGGGTGGGGGCTCGAACAAGGATCCTTACACTGATGCTTGGGCTTTGCACCATATGCTCTTACCCATTGTGCTACTGCCTGACCCCCATTTCTGCTTTTTTTTTTAATAGCATTGTTAAACAAATATATAAAAATTTTTAAAAAGGAAAAATTAGGCCTAACTGTCATTTTAAATGCTACTTTTATTGAGCTAAATTTTCCAATTCATTAGCCACATATATTTAGTCATTTAGTCACTAGTACTATAAATGCTTATAAGCACTTAATATGTGGCCTTTTGTGTTGCAGAATTCTGCAAATGTTTTCTGTGCCAGACCTGTGATCTGATTTATAAGAACTATACATGTTTATACTCTATTATATATAGAATTATATGTATATACACAAAATAGCATATACATTTGATCAGATGACCACAATTTGCTTCTCATATGCATTTGGTCTTCAGTCAAAATTCCCAACTTAAAATTCCAGCTTCCCCCAAACCTTGGAATTTTCTCAGTGTAGAGAATGATAAAGGTATTTCTTATTATATGAATGAGGTGTCTTTTAGGGAAGCATCGAAGGATAGAGGCTAGTTGCCAGGAGAACCAACCATGTGACTAAAGACATGGAACTTTTAGACTAGGCCATGTGAATTCTCAGTGGGTAGAGCGCAAGACTTTCATGCTTCAACTTCCAGGTTTACTCCCTACTTTCACATTACCAGAGTAAAAGCTGCTCTGGCTTTTCTCTGGCATGAAACATTGTGTCTCTCATATAAAATAAGGAAAAATTGTTCTTTGAGGAAATTTGTAGTCTTACCCTCCGACCTCTGGAGTGGGGAGGGTGCTGGAGATTACAGTTTACTCACCTACTTCTTCTAGCGTTTGCCCTTCTTCCGTAGCCAGTCAACAGCGTCAGGTTGAGCCTGATGTAAAGTTTCGAGACCTCCTTTGAATCTGGAGAGGTGGCAGTCATTGACTATGTGGGTCATAGTCTGTCTGGAGCCGCAGGGGCAGTTCGGGTTGACTCTGGCTCCCCAGCGATGGAACATAGCGGTGCACCGGCCATGGCCTGTTCGATAGCGATTGAGGAGGGCCCAATCATAACGTGCTAGGTCAAAGCCGGGTTGACGCTTGCAGGGGTCTGTGATGAGGTGTTTGTTCTTTACCTCAGCTGACTGCCAACTCTGTTTCCAAGAGTCTGGAACAGAGAAGTTCAGTGTAGGCGTAGGGGACCAGATTGGGTGACGAGACGTCAAGCGTTGGACAGGGTGGGCGAAGATATCCGCGTATATTGGCAGGTCTGGTCGAGCATAGACGTGGGAAATGAACTTAGATGATGCCGCATCCCAACGAATATCTGGTGGGGCGATGTTGCTAAGAATAGGCAGCCATGGGACCGGGGTGGAACGGATGGTTCCAGAAATGATCCTCATGGAGGAATATAATTTGGAATCGACCAAGTGGACATGGGGGCTACGGAACCATACTGGGGCACAGTATTCTGCAGTGGAATAGCATAATACCAGAGATGATGATCGTAGTGTGGAAGCGCTCGCAACCCATGAGGAGCTGGCCAGTCTTGCAATGATGTTATTCCTTGCGCCCACCTTTGCTGCAGTTTTTATGAGATGTTTGTGAAATGACAGGGTGCGATCGAGAGTAACGCCAAGATAGACTGGCTGGGCTTCATGCCGGATTCTCGTATCGCCAAGCTGCACATTAAGCTCACGCGAGGCCGAGGCATGGTGTAGATGGAAAACAGTTGATACCGTTTTTGCAGTGCTAGGGATTAGTCGCCATTTTTTACAGTAATCAGATATCAGAGACATGTCTTTCATGAGTGTTTCCTCAAGGATGTCGAACTTGGATGCTTGAGTTGCACAGCAGATGTCATCGGCGTAGATGAACTTCCTTGAAGAAGTTTCTGGGAGGTCATTGACGTAAATATTAAATAGCGTAGGAGCCAGAACAGAGCCCTGGGGGAGGCCACTTGAGACAAGTCTCCATCTGCTAGACTTGTCACCCAGATGCACCCGGAATCTTCTGTTTTGGAGAAGAAACGATATAGTGTTGGCTACCCATGGAGGCAGGCATCTTGAGATCTTAACTAGGAGACCACGGTGCCAGACCATGTCATAGGCTGCTGTGAGATCAACAAAGACAGCACCCGTCTTTAAATTCTTCTGGAATCCATTTTCAATGTAAGTTGAGAGGGCCAGGGCTTGTTCGCAGGTAGATCTTCCTGGGCGGAAACCAGCTTGGGCGGGTGATAGGAATTTCTCTGTAAGATGAGAAATACGTGACAATAGTCAGTGACTTCATCAATCAAGTTTATGTAATTAAACCTTAAAAAGAAAGAAAGAAACTATGATGAGGGAGCTTCCAGGTTGATGGGTGTTTGGAGATCTAAGGACAGTGGTGCCTAGAAAGGACATGGAAGCACTGAAACTGTACCCCCCACCTCCCCCACTTATTTCTTCATGTTGATTCACATTCTTAATATTGTACTAAATCAGTGAAATTTGCAATGCTAACAATTTAATTACAGCTGAGAAGTGAGTCTTGAAAACCTTTGGTTTGGGGTAGGGGGAGAGAGCATAATGGTTATATGCAAAAAGGCTTTCATGCCTGAGGCTCCATAGCCCCCAGTTCAGTCCTCCACACCTCCATAAGCCAGAGCTGAGCAGTGCTCTGGTGAAGAAATAAAAATTAAAGTTAAAAAAGGAAAAGAATTATTTATATGGACTGAAGGAAACAGCATAATGGTTATTCAAAAAGGCTTTCATGCCTGGCAGAGATAGGCAGCTATCATAAAAAATTCTCGTATTTTCAAGGGCCGGGCAGTAGCACAGCAGGTCACATGGCAAAGCACAAGGACCCATAAAGATCCCGGGACTAGCCCCTGGCTCCCCACCTGCAGGGAAGTCGCTTCATGGGCAGGGAAGCAGGTCTGCCGGTGACTTACCTTTCTCTCCCCCTCTCTGTCTTCCCCTCCTCTCTCCATTTCTCTCTGTCCTATCCAACAACAACTACAGCAATGACAACAATAACAATAATAAGAACAACAAGGGTGACAACAAAAATGGGTAGAAAAAAAATGGCCTCCAGAAGCAGTGGATTTGTAGTGCAGGCAAGGAGTCCCAGTGATAACCCTGGAGAAAAATAATAAAATACACACACACACACACTCACACACACACACACACACACACATATAGTCTCATATTTTCATCTTTCTTGGTTGGACTATTCTCTTTCCTTGAAATTCAATTCTTAGCTTAGAGGAGAAAGGGTATAATTAATTCTCATTCTAAACCTTCAATATGATGTGCATAGAAACAATAGCAATAGGGGCTGGGTTATATAGTAGTATGGTATATGGATATAGTAGTTATGCAAAAAGACTTTCCTGCCTTAGGCTTTTTATGTCCCTGGTTCAACCCCCAGCACTACAACAAACAAAAGCTAAGTAGTGACTGGTCTCTTTCTCCCTCTGCATTTTTTCCTTTGTATCTCTCTCTCTCTCTCTCTCTCTTTCTCTGTCTCTGTCTACCTACCTATCTCTCTCACTGAAATAAAATTTTAAAAACATTTATTTTAAAAAGAAATAATAACAATAGTTATGATATAGCAGGGGTTGTGTTTTTAGAATAATGTAGTATCCCTTTCAACTGTCACTACAATCCCTAACAAGTTGTTACTACATGTTATAAAAGAAGGGTGATTTAATTTTAGGTTGTCAAGTAGATGTCTGGTAAATAAAAGGACAATGAATGTCTTATGGAATATTAACAGAAAAAAATCACCATTTGATTGCAATGATCTCTAGTATGAGCATCAAATTATCCGACCTTTCAAAGATTCACTTACAACAGTTGACATTCTGTATTGCCTAAGAGTTCTCAATATTCCTTCAAAGCCCTAACCATCTCTGCAGCCACATCCCTTCCAGATCCTACTTCTGCCTCCAGCCAAACCAGTTTGCCTCAATTCCTTAGGTGTCTCACACTATTTCCTTATTTACTTCTTGTCCTATTCCCCCTGAAATGTTCTCCCCTATTTCAAGTTTCACATCTATAAATAAACTTAATGGTCCCATCCTCTGAATTTCTTCCCTGCCAACCTCGAGTGGTAGGTAGGTTTCCCAGTTAGATGTCCTTACATAGTGCAGTTCCTGTATTTCACAGTACTTATCTCTCTTTGAATTTCTTTGTTTTTGTAGTTAACCTTTTATTTTTGCCTAACTTCATCTAAAATAATGCTTCCTGAGGGTAACATCCAACTGTTCATTGCTCTATTCTCAGGTATGGTGCAGTATGGTGTAGCTCTCCTAAGATCTATTGTTGAACTGGAACTACCAAATATGGTAGTGCAAGCTGTGTGGTCTCCAACTCACATAGATGATGTGCATCACAGCAACCCTATGTTGAATGAATAAATGAATGAATGAGTCAGTGAAACCACTGGTACAGAACTGTCTTGTTAGGGAAAACCAGATTTGATGTTCAGTATTTCCTATAAGTATCAATTCCCTCATGTGTATTTCTACCTTGCACATTTGTCATTAAGTAGGCATTTTGGTATTTTATATTTTTCAAGAGCCTTTGTTCCTGTTCGAATTCTGCATTTCCTAATGTTGAACTTGGTCCACAACTATGCAGGTACTGGCATAATGTTGCTCTTTGACTTTTTAATTATATAGGGAACTTATTTTCAACTGGAAGGTGAAAAAATAGCTGATAATGTTTCCATTTGTGCACTGAAGTACATTTTTAGTATATAGCATTTTATTTAATAGGATCATTGAGTAATGTCAGCCATGTATTATAACATGCTGCATATATATTTAATCATCAAGAGAGAGAAAAAAGGCACCCAAAGGAAAGTCATAGATCATGGAACTAAGAATTCAATTAGTTAGCATTAGCACTGGAGACTTCAGATACCTGCCTCTTAGAAATACTAAGTCTTGGCCATGACACCAAGCTCCAAGCCTTGTCATACATTTACATTCCGTTTCTGACACCAGGATTTACTGCAGTAGAAATCAAGTCATCATTTTTACTAATACTAAACTTTAAAGGGCAGGGGCTTAGAGGCTTAGAAAATAAAATGATATTCTTCATGCAAGTGAGTTAGGTGAAGAAGCATGAATTATTAGGGCCAATAACTATTAACATCGTTTCTAATACTGATATGTTTCCCATGGTAGCTCACATTCTTCTATTCCTCAATCAAAGCTTCCAAAAGACAGGATCCATGCTTGACCATGTTTTTGTGCCTAATTTACACATGTTTCAAAACACTTGTTCATAGAAGCTTTGCATGTCTTGGTGTTCATGGGTTGACTAAAAGAAATTACTAGATCAGATGGCTTAATCAAACCAGACTTGAAATTCACAATGTTCTCCAACACCACTACCTTTATTTTTCGAACGAAGACCAGTCCATTGACCTAGGAAAGTTTCTTATATTGATCTAAGTTAATTTAAGAGATGTGAGATGCCCTGATGTGCCACCAATCCCCTGTAGGAGTGAAGGGCTATCTCCCCCATCCACTGGGATTAAGTTGAGAGACAATATTTGGTTGTTGATCCCTTCTGGGAGAGAAACTTGCTGAGGAGACTTGTCTCTTTACTCCAGATTGACTTCAGCTGAAAACTGGTCAACAGAGTTGTGTAAAGGCAAGGTCCCTTTCTCCAAATCAGGACATGCTAAAGAGCTATCGTTCAGGTCCAGAGCTTCCTGTAGGGTCAGCTGAGGCCTTCACTGAAAATGCAATATACCCCAACTTCTCTCTCCGCCTCATTCTTTTTCTGTACTGTTCACAGGTGTTTGATCCCCAAAGAACTCCCTTGAAAATCTAAGTGCTAATATTTGTTCTAGAATTAGCTTCCCACGGTACATACTATATCCCATGCCTCTATAAATAATTAAACATATTGGAATCAAGTCAAGGACTTTTTCACATTGGAATAATCTAGTAACAAAGAACATTATTATTTGAGAATAGGCTGGCCATTTGTAGCAGCTGCAATAGATAGTTTAAGTCACAGTATTCACATAGCTCAACAGAAAGGCTCTCATAGCCTGAAGTCACAGTAGAAGAGCCCTACATCGTATGGGAAATCTCCCCAAACATTAAGAATTTGGGAAATTTTGATTGTGGAACACTTCATTATGACAGTGTCAGAGTTCTTGCATTTTTTAATTATCTTCTTCTGTTTCTTTAAAGTATTGTTGCAGTGTTTATATCTAATTTTCTTCCCAAAATAGGCACTAACAAGACAAACCTTTAAAAATAATCTCCAGAAACAGAAGATTAAAGGTCATACATTTTTCTTTGTAGCTATTGTAGCCAAGCAAAACTGTTGGTGACACACTTGAATAAATATATTTAAAATCTATTGCAGGAGCCAGGCAGAAGTGCACTTGGTAGAATGCACATGTTACCATGAACAAGGACTCAAATTCAAGTACTCAGTCCCCACCTGGAAGGGAGAAAATTCATGAGTAATAAAGCAGTGCTGCAGACCCATATCTACCTATCTATCTAGCTTCCCTCTCCCCTCTCAGTTTCTCTCTGATCTATCAAAAAAATGGCCAGCAGAAGTAATAGATTCATCATGTCGGCACCAAGCCTTAAAGATAACTCTTATGGCAATAAATAGTAGTAGTAGTAGTAGTAGTAGTAGTAGTAGTAGTAGTAGTAGTAGTAGTAGTAGTAAAATAAAGTTGATTGTAATGGTTGACCATTGATCCTTCTGTAGGAGTCCATGAACTACAGGCTGGATGAGAATTCCAGTGTGTCGTGAGTCAAATTCTACCACATCTGTTCATTAACATATTGTATAAAGCTGTTGCTCCACTGCAGTGGCAGAGTTGCATAGTTGTGACAAAGATCTCTGACCCAATAAATCTAACATAATTACAATTTAGTCATTCACAAGATGTTGCTGGCCTCTGCTTTAGTATGGGAACATTTAATTAATTCAATATGGTATTAAAGGAAATAAGAAAATATTTTAAAGGAAAGTCACTATCTATATGTCTGCACATGCATTATAGTTACATGCCTACATGTACTCAAAGAAAATTATCTCTTATCAGTAAGTTAAAGACGAGATTTTTATTTATTCATATATTTTTTTGCTACTGCTTTGTATTTTACAAAAGAAACATTATTGTGCTTTCAGTGAGAAAATCAAAACTATTGATTATGTTATTTATATGGTGACCCTTCCAAAGTCATTTAGACTTTTTCCAAGAACTGGATATCTATAGTAAATTAAGTTATGTCATCTGAAGTCTGGTTAGAATGCACCTTTGAATGTGAACACACTGAAGGATTTGTTTCCTACTACTTTTCCTGACTAAGGAGAATGTGTAAATAGCACAGTGTAGAGATACTGACTCACTTACTCAGTTAAGTATCTAGCTGACCATCAAAAGTTTAGAAAACAACAACCCTGGTTCAATTTTGTGATAGTTGACCCCATTTCGTAAGCTTCTACACATTATACTAAAAAATACGGTTTGCTTAATTGCTGGTTACAAATGCTGCAGTCAACATGAAAAACAGCCCTCCTTTTTCAAAACTGAATCATTTCTTAACTACAAAATCAATCTATTTTGGGGGTCAGGCGGTGGTGCAGTGGGTTAAGCGCACGTGGCGCAAAGCGCAGGGACCGGTGTAAGGATCCCGGTTCGAGCCCCCGGCTCCCCACCTGCAGGGGAGTCGCTTCACAGGCGGTGAAGCAGGTCTGCAGGTGTCTATCTTTCTCTCCCCCTCTCTCTCTGTCTTCCCCTCCTCTCTCCATTTCTCTCTGTCCTATCCAACAACAAAGCAACATCAACAATGGCAATAATAACCACAACGAGGCTGCAACAACTAGGGCAACAAAAAGGGGGAAAAATGGCCTCCAGGAGCGGTGGATTCATGGTGCAGGCACCAAGCCCAGCAATAACCCTGGAGGAGAAAAAAAAAATCTATTTTATATGCTTATTATAATAGTACAGCTATGATTTTTCTTAAACAACTTTCTTAACACTCAACAAGTCCAAAATTCTGTGCTTTTTACCACTATATTCTCAACAAACATGTAACAAATACTTAGTCTGGTTTTCAGAGGAAGAAACAAAGCCTCAGGCAGGTTGAGTCAAAGGATCACCAGATTACAAGTGGTTTAATCAGAGGGCAAGTTAGATATTTCCAAACACAGAAATCTCAGTCTTCACTCAAACTGGACTTCTCCTAACTATGTGCGAGTTCATAGCATGCCATGTTCTCAACATCCTCCTCAGGGGAAACACAAGTTGGTGTTTAGTTAATATATGCAGTATAGCCAAAAATCTGTGTACCTTAGTCCACTAACAATGTACTAGCAGGGAGAGGTGAAAGTTGTGACATTAGTCAATTTTGAAGGTAGTGATTTTCACTTATCAAATTATTCTGACACACTATTTCCAGAGTCAGTATATGCATAGGCAGACTACTTCTGTGCAACACCAATACACTTCTCATTTTAAATAAAATTTGTAGGAACTTTTTTTTGCACTCAATGAGTTAATATTTGTTTATTCAAATGAACATTATATTGTGTATAGAAGTCATATTTTCTTAACATAATGCTATGCTTTGATTTCATACAGAAAAAATATCAATACTATTTACATTTTCATCTTCTTCCACTATCTTTTAGGTGTTCTTAGAGTACTGTATATTTGCCAACTGGAAACCTGGCCTCTTATTACTTTTAGAATTAATGCGGGTATTTCTATATTTCTGACTTAGTAATCATGAATCTGTTGTTGATGCTGGAAAAGATTTTATATTTATAGTTGATCCTTTCCTATGACTGAATTAAAACAGAATGAGCTATTCACATTTGAAAATTAATATTATTCAGTTGTATCAAGTGAAATGGCAATATTTGCCAAACCCTTTTACTTTAGAGATAAAGATATACATTTCATAACTGCACTAATGTAAACAAAAAATGTTTGCTTTGGAACTGAGATTTTAAACTTGCAGTTTCCCTTCCAATTTGTTGCAAGTTAACATTTTCAAACTGTGACAATTTGCATTTGCATCTAAAAAACCTAGAAGTAGTATAAAACAACATAATCTATTTTTAAAACCTTATAAGCACTAGTTTTGATAAAATGTCAACAAAGTAGGCACATTTTCATTATCTCATTTGACAGGAGAGAAGCTTGAGACAGAGAGACATTAAGATACTTGCCCAAGGTCACACAGTTGTAACTGCAAAGGTGGACTGCAAATCCAATTGTCTTAGATTTTGGAGCAGAGTTTCTCAAGCTTGGTACTGCCGATATTTTGGACTGGCTAATGCTTTGTTACAGGAGGCTGTCCTGGACATCCTGGAATTTTAGTTGCATAATTGGTGTCTATGCATGAAATTCCAGTAGCTCCCCCTACCCCAAGTTGTAACTACTGAAAATGTCTCTAGATCTTTCCCAGTGTCCCCCGGAAGGCAAAATCACCCTCGATTTAGAATTATTGCTCTAGTGGCCAGGTGGTGGCACACTAGTTGAGAACACATGTTACCATGTACACCTACCCAGGTTCAAGCCCGAAGTCCTCACCTGCAGGGGGAAAGCTTCATGAGCAATGAAACAGGACTGCATGCTTCCATCTCTGTCTCTGTCTCTTTTTCACCCTCGCCTCTCAATTTATTTCTGTTCTATCAAGTAAAAAGCAAAAAAAAAAAAAAATTGTTCTCCATATCATGGTCACCCTGGCAGAATGAGCCCCCAACAAGCTTGTCACAGTTTATGCACATCTGGGTCTTGGCCAGTTCAGTTTCTCCCCCATTTTACCTAGGAAGGAAATGTGGCGCCCACAATCTGGGGTGGTTTGGGATATGAACCCAAAGTTCAAATTAATGTGAAAAATAATGAATTGCCCTGCTCTCATTACCAGAAATTTGAGCCAGAACAGAGTCCATGTGCTCCGGTGCAATTGTTTAAAAGGGAGAGCAGTGGGAAGGGTTGCTCAAGTTCAGAGTACTCACTTTTTCACTTAGAATTAATTTGATGAAGAAATAAAATAAGAATTGCAAAGTCATCAAAGATGATGGCTTTTCCTTTATGACCCTTGGCATCAGAACAAAGAGTCTTACTTTTGTGGTTTTTTGGATTTGCAGAATAAAAGGCATAAAAATGTTTAGGTAATGTTTGGACGGCTTAGAGAATATATGTGCATTAGTGATAGGTCAATTAATATCTGAACAGTTCAAAGGGGCAATTATTTTAATTTATAAATCACTTCAGAGGTAGGGAGCTGCCATCAATTAATGTGGTTTTCACAAATAAGAGTGTTCATTGTTATGTGTTTTTGTGTGTGTTTCTACCCATGTCATTCTATCTGGCTTGAATTTTCTGACCAGATTGCATACCTCTGTGATTATGTATTTGTCTCTAGAGCACTGCCAAATACATAAAGCATTGTATCTGTAATTTGACCTTTGGCTGAGACCACCCTCTTTTTCGAGTTTTCACTATGTTGAAAGGTATCACCATGCACAATGTTGCTTCCAGAAATAGATTTCTGGCATTACACTCTAAATGGCAGGGTCAGGGAGCTGAGTCTGTGAGTGGGGTCGGGGGGAGTATGTGCGCAAAGGCTCTGGGCGGTCATTTAAAAGGAGGAGAAGATCACAGTGATTTATGGGCCTTCTGAGCTTATCAGACACTTTAAGAGTTAGTGAAAAATCTCTTAGTGGCAACTTAGATATTTATTTCCATTAAGAATATGTCATAAAGATCCTTTGAATTAATTCAGTTTTGTTGTTGCTGCTGCTACAAGGGGCTTCTCTGCTCTGTGCCAACTTTTTCCAGATAGAGACAAAGAAACAGAAGCACAGGTAGAAAAGGAAAAACACCACAGCACCAGATCTCCCCTCAGTGTCAGTGCAGTGAAGGCTCAAACCTGGATCATATGCATAACAATACAGGTGTGCTATCCTGGTGATCTTGTCAGCTCCTTTTCCTAAGTTAACTGGCTACAGGCATGGGAGTTTTCAAGAAAATATGATCTGATTGAGACTGAAAATTACAATATAGTTTGATGAGTGCTACAGCGAATAAAGTACAAAGTAATGGGGGTGTGGTACTCCAGGAAGCTCCCAGAAGGTGAGTAGGTGTTAATTCGATAAATTAGATAATGGTGTCCCAGGCAGAGACAGGAAATGGAAAAAGATCCAGTGGCAAGAGAGAACATGATACTTTCTGGAAAGGGAGAGAAATGGCTGGAGTTTACAGAGGAGAGAAAGTAAGGAACAGGCAATAAAGCTAGAGATCTGAGTTCTGACAGCACTGTAAAATATTCCCCAAGTCATATTAAAAGGTTTGGATTTATACTAAAGGCATTGGCATATGATGGAAAGGTTTAAAAACTATGGATGACATGGTGAGATTGGTAAAAAATCAACAGGAGGAGTGAAAAAAAGCTAAGGAAGGGACAAGGTCATTGAAGAGGGAAGGCAGTGTATAAACTTATCAGTGAGCTCAAACACTGGAGCGAGGGACTTTATGGAAATTAGGACAGCTAGAGAAAAGATCTAGCTGTTGGCCCAGGAAGACAGTGAGCTGCTTTGCCATGTTCATCACCTATGTTCTAATCCAGCAGTCAACATGCCATGTCAGAGGGAGCTTTGATACTGTGCTATCTCTCTCCTTCATTCTTTCTCTTTCTTTCAAAAACAAAACAAAACAAATAAGCAAAAAAAAAAAAAAATCACCTCAGAGCTATGAAATCCTGGCAATAACAAAGGGAGATCAATAAATTCACTGGTGGGGCTGGTACGGTAGCGCACCTGGTTGAATGCACATGTTATGATACACAAGGACCCGGGTTCAGGCCTCCTGTCCCCACCTGCAGGGGAAAAGCTTCACAAGGGATTAAGCAGACTTGCATGTGTCTCTTTCTCTCTCTCTCTCCCTCTCTAGTTCCCCCTGTCATCTTGATTCCTGGCTGTCTCTATACAATAAATAAAGATAATAAAAATTTTAAAATAAATAAATTCACTGGTAACCCTTTTCATTATAAATACCCTTTCCTTTTCCTTTTCTTTTTAAATATATTTCATTTGCTCTATTTTAGTGAAAGAGAAAGACAAATACAGAGCACTTCTCAGCCATGATTTATGGTGATACTGGAGCCTGAACCTAGAACTTTGGAGTCTCTGGCATAATCATTATGCTATCTTCCCTAGACAATCTTTCCCTTTCAACTTATTTTGTAATAGAATTATAGACATAGATATATACATGCAATACATGCATATACTTCTTATGTGTTTACTTATTAACATGCATCTGTAATCTGTACTTATGTCTTTGATTTCATCAATTTAAAATTTATATTTATTTGGCATCTACTAGATGCCATTCTCGATGCAGAGGAAACATCTGCAAGCCAGAGACCATACCTACTATCAGGAAAAATTCATTTCAGTCATTGACATAAATTGACATTCAGTGATTGACTAACATGAAGTCAAAGCACAGCTATTTAGATAGCAATCAGTGATGTGGAGATGAAAAATTGCAAGTTCATGTAAAAGACTATGAGCAGTGGAAAAGAAAGGATTGATGAGAAAGTGACATTACAGTTGAGACCAGAACAAAAGAGAATACAGCCCTGAATCAATGGAAATAGCATTCTAGTCAAAGGGACAACAAAAACTCTGTGTGTGTGTGTGTTTGTGTGTGTGTGTGTGAGAGAGAGAGAGAGAGAGAGAGAGGAGTTTCAGGAAAATAGAGATGAGGCTGAGGCACACCATAGAAGGTGTCTGAGTCATAGTAAAACATTTGGGTATTACTGATGGTAGATTAGAAGTTGGAGTCGAGAGGAAGATGGCGGACTGAGAAGCTGCTAGCAGCGTGTGCTCTGATCACATCTTCTGGAAATGGTAGGATTTTCTGCCTTTAGCAGGCCAGTCAATAAGGGGTCCTAGTGGTGACACCAAAGAGGTGACTATAATTTAATTTGGGTTAAGAATTAGAGTAAAGGTGGCACGGACTAGCGGGTGGGCTGCTCCAGACTTCCCAGGTGACTGCGGGCAAGGTGGGTGCACCGGGCATTGTCCTCTTCCCGGGAAGGCGGCTCCTCCACCGGTTGCAGAGTGCTGCTGGGTGGCCGGCAGAGGACCCGGAGGGAGCACTATAGCTTGGGGGCTTTCTCTTGGGAGTCTCCAGGGACCACGGCGACCCTGAGGGCGGATCCAAAGACTTCTTAAGTATAGCTCTCATTGGATCAAAGGACTTGGAGCTAGTTTTCATTTTCGAGAAATCCTTTAAAAAAGTCTGGGGGGGGGGTTCCCGGAAGATGGCGGACTGAGAAGCAGCAAGCCGCTGAGCTCCGAACACATCCCCTGGAAACAGTAGGATTTTCTGCCTTTAGCAGGCCAGCCAATAAGGGGCCATAGCAGTGACACCAAGGAGGTGACTATAACTTAATTTGGGTTAAGAATTAGAGTAGGGGAAAAAAATTCTTTTTTCTTCCTTTTAATTTTCGAGCATACCTCCTTCCCCCCTCCCATAAGCAATCCCTGGGGACCAGCTCCTAGCAGGATACCCCACAGCACCAAACAGGGTGCTTTTTTGAATTCACTGATACACATTTGGGAATTTCCTTGCACTGCTATTTAATTACAACTCTTTTTCTTATCTTCTCCCTTTTCTCTCTCTTGTCTCTCTCTCTTTTTTTTTTTTTAAATCTTGTCATACACTTCTTCCTTCTTCTTTGCCTTTCTGAATTTGTGAATTATTTTGGGGAAGAAATCTGACTCAGAGTGGACTCTCTATGTGTGTATCTCTGCTCTAGTTCCCTTTCCCCTCTTGTTACCCCTAGAATATACAGTGGATAGGAGATTTGCATAACTGTCTATTCTTGCTATCCTCTCTTTCTTTTCACTTTCTTCACTGGGATTTGGTTACTATTTTTTCACGGACTGGAGAAATTGTTTGGCTAACTGGTAACGATTAAACTACTTCAATACTTCAGTTGCTACTGTAATTCCGGAGGTTGGTGAGTGCAATTCTCATAAAGGTATTTAGTACAGTGTTACTTGTACTCAAGACACAACAACTGAGGAACAACAGAGCATAAAAAAAAAGAAACACATAAATAAAAAAATGGGTAGATCAAAAACAAATAAAACTGCTACTTCAATGAATGAAGACAAGAGCCCAGAAGAAAATACAAATAGACAGAAGTAACCATAGATAAGAAAAGTAAGCAAGCAATAATAAACTTATTAATCACAGAAATGAAAACAACATTGGAGGAAAGGAATGGCAGCATTAGGGAAACAACAGTTGAGACCCCCAAGGAAAATACTGATTATCTTGAGGCAATTAGAGAACTGATAGCTGAAATAGCTGTAATGAAGAAAGAGGCTGAGGCAAGGGAAAGCAGACTAACAGAAGCAGAAAACAGAATTAGTCAGACAGAGGATGAGTTAAAGAAAACAAAGAAAGAGGTGAAAGAGCTTAAAAAGAGATTGAGAGACACTGAAAACAACAACAGAGACATATGGGATGATCTCAAAAGAAGTAACATTCGTATAATTGGCCTGCCAGAGGAAGAAAGAGAGGAAGGGGAAGCAAACATTCTAGAGGAAATAATACAAGAAAACTTCCCCGACCTGAATAACAGAAAGGATATCAAGGTTCAAGAGGCCCAGAGAGTACCAAACAGAATCAACCCAGACCTGAAGACACCAAGACACATCATAGTCACAATGAGAAGAAGTAAGGGTAAAGAAAGGATCCTAAAGGCTGCAAGAGAGAAACAAAAAGTTACATACAAGGGAAAACCCATAAGATTATCTGCAGACTTCTCCACTCAAACTCTAAAAGCCAGAAGGGAGTGGCAAGATATCTATCGAGCCCTGAATGAAAAAGGGTTTCAACCAAGGATAATATATCCTGCTAGACTTTCATTCAAACTAGATGGAGGAATCAAAACCTTCTAGATAAACAAGAGTTAAAGGAGGCAGCCATCACCAAGCCGGCCCTGAAAGAGGTACTAAAAGACCTCTTATAAACAAGAACATCACTATAATACTTGCAATATATCAGAGCAAACAAAATTTTTTTAGAACAATGGCACTACAATATTAAATCCATAATATCAATAAATGTCAATGGCTTAAACTCACCCATCAAAAGGCACAGGGTGGGGGGATGGATCAGAAAACATAACCCAACCATATGCTGCTTGCAAGAATCCCATCTGTCACAACAAGATAAACACAGACTTAAAGTGAAAGGATGGAAAACTATCATACAGGCTAACGGAACACAAAAAAGGGCAGGAACAGCCATTCTCATCTCAGACACAATAGATTTTAAATTAAATAAAGTAATAAAAGATAGGCAAGGACATTACATAATGATTAGAGGATCAATCAGCCAAGAAGACTTAACAATTATTAACATCTATGCACCCAACGAGGGACCATCTAAATACATTAAATATCTACTGAAAGAATTTCAAAAATACATCAATAGTAATACAATAATAGTGGGAGACTTAAATACACCACTCTCACACTTAGACAGATCAACAAAGCAGAGAACCAATAAAGATACAAGAGAATTGAATGAAGAGATTGACAGACTAGACCTCTTGGACATTTTCAGACTCCTCCACCCCAAAAAACTGGAATACACCTTTTCAAATCCACATAACACATACTCAAGGATAGACCACATGTTAGGACACAAAGACAGCATCAATAAATTCAAGAGCATTGAAATAATCCCAAGTATCTTCTCAGAACACAGTGGAGTAAAACTAACATTTAACAACAAACGGAAAATTATTAAAAGACACAGAATTTGGAAACTAAACAACATGCTCCTTAAGAACCACTGGGTCAGAGACTCACTCAAGCAGGAAATTCAAATGTTCCTGCAAACTAATGAAAATGAAGATACAACCTATCAAAATATTTGGGACACAGCTAAAGCAGTACTGAGAGGGAAACTTATAGCCACACAATCACATATTAAACACCAAGAAGAAGCTCAAATGAACGACCTTACTGCACACCTCAAGGACTTAGAGGAAGAGGAACAAAGGAACCCTAAAGCAACCAGGACAGAAATCACTAAAGTTCGAGCAGAAATAAACAACATCGAAAATAAAAGAACCATACAAAAGATCAATGAAGCCAAATGTTGGTTCTTTGAAAGATTAAACAAAATTGACAACCCCCTAGCCAGACTCACCAAACAAAAAAGAGAGAAGACTCAAATTAATAGAATTGTAAGCGATGCAGGAGATATCACAACTGACACCACAGAAATCCAGAGAATCCTGTGAAACTTCTATAAAGAAGTATATGCCACCAAGCTAGAGAATCTGGAAGAAATGGAACAATTCCTAGAAACCTATGCCCTTCCAAAACTGAACCAAGAAGAACTACAAAATCTAAATGCACCAATCACAGACAAAGAAATTGAAACCTTTATTAAGAATCTCCCCAACAACAAAAGTCCTGGACCAGACGACTTCACAAACGAATTCTACAAAACTTTCAGGAAACAGTTAGTACCCATACTTCTTAAGCTTTTCCATAAGATTGAGGAAACAGGAATACTCCCTTCCACATTTTATGAAGCCAACAGCACCCTGATACCAAAAGGTTATACGTACAGAAAAAAGGAAAACTACAGACCAATATCTCTGATGAACATAGATGCCAAAATATTAAACAAGATCTTGGCCAACTGGATACAGCAACACATCAAAAAGATTGTTCATCATGACCAAGTGGGATTCATCCCAGGAATGCAAGGCTGGTTCAACATCCGTAAGTCAATCAATGTCATTCACCACATCAATAAAAGCAAAGCCAAAAACCACATGATTATCTCAATAGATGCAGAGAAAGCCTTTGACAAAATCCAACACCCCTTCATGCTCAAAACTCTACAAAAAATGGGAATAGATGGGAAATTCCTCAAGATAGTGGAGTCTATATATAGCAAACCTACAGCCAACATCATACTCAATGGACAGAAGCTGAAAGCATTCCCCCTCAGATCGGGGACTAGACAGGGCTGTCCACTGACACCATTACTCTTCAACATAGTATTGGAAGTTCTTGCCATAGCAATCAGGCAAGAGAAAGGAATCAAAGGCATACAGATTGGAAGGGAAGAAGTCAAGCTCTCACTATTTGCAGATGATATG
Source organism: Erinaceus europaeus (assembly GCF_950295315.1). Classification (NCBI taxonomy): domain Eukaryota; kingdom Metazoa; phylum Chordata; class Mammalia; order Eulipotyphla; family Erinaceidae; genus Erinaceus; species Erinaceus europaeus. Next base: position 14,285 of record NW_026647319.1, on the reverse strand, counting down.
ATAGTATACATAGAAAGACCTAAAGAATCCAGTAGAAAATTACTGGAAGTTATTAGGCAATATAGCAAGGTATCAGGCTACAAAATCAATGTACAAAAATCAGTGGCATTTATTTATGCAAACACTAAATCTGAAGAAGAAGACATCCAGAAATCACTCCCATTTACTGTTTCAGCAAAATCAATCAAATACCTAGGAATAAAGTTGACCAAAGAAGTGAAAGACTTGTATGCTGAAAACTATGAGTCGCTACTCAAAGAAATAGAAACTGATACCAAGAAATGGAAAGATATCCCATGCTCATGGATTGGAAGAATAAATATCATCAAAATGAATATTCTCCCCAGAGCCATATACAAATTTAATGCAATACCCATCAAAGTTCCACCAAGCTTCTTTAAGAGAATAGAACAAACACTACAATCATTTATCTGGAACCTGAAAACACCTAGAATTGCCAAAACCATCTTAAGGAAAAGAAAAAGAAATGGAGGCATCACACTCCCAGACCTTAAACTATATTATAAAGCCATCATCATCAAAACAGCATGGTACTGGAACAAAAATAGGCACACAGACCAGTGGAACAGAATTGAAAGCCCAGAAGTAAATCCCAACACTTATGGGCATATAATCTTTGATAAGGGGGTCCAAAGGATTAAATGGAAAAAGGAGGCTCTCTTCAATAAATGGTGCTGGGAAAACTGGGTTGAGACATGCAGAAGAATGAAATTGAACCACTTTATCTCACCAGAAACAAAAATCAACTCCAAATGGATCAAAGACCTAGATGTCAGACCAGAAACAATCAAATACTTAGAGGAAAACATTGGTAAAACACTTTCCCACATACACCTCAAGGACATCTTTGATGAATCAAACCCAATTGCAAGGAAGACTAAAGCAGAAACAAACCAATGGGACTACATGAAATTGAAAAGCTTCTGCACATCCAAAGAAACTATTAAACAAACAGAGAGACCCCTCACAGAATGGGAGAAGATCTTCACATGCCAGACATCAGACAAGAAACTAATCACCAAAATATAGAAAGAGCTCAGTAAATTTAGCACCAAAAAATCAAATGACCCCATCCAAAAATGGGCAGAGGATATGAAAAAAATATGAATGAATACCTCAGAGGAGATCCAAAAGGCTAACAAACATATGAAAAACTGCTCTAGGTCTCTGATTGTCAGAGAAATGCAAATTAAGACAACACTAAGATACCTCACTCCTATAAGAATGGCATACATCAAAAAGAACAGCAGCAACAAATGCTGGAGAGGATGTGGGGACAGAGGATCCCTTTTACATTGCTGGTGGGAATGTAAATTGGTACAGCCTCTGTGGAGAGCAGTCTGGAAAACTCTCACAAGGCTAGACATGGACCTTCCATATGATCCAGTACTTCCTCTCCTGGGGTTATACCCCAAGGACTCCATAACACCCAACCAAAAAGAGGTGTATACTCCTATGTTCATAGCAGCACAATTCATAATAGCTAAAACCTGGAAGCAACCCAGGTGCCCAACAACAGATGAGTGGCTGAGAAAGCTGTGGTATATATACACAATGGAATACTATGCAGCTATCAAGAACAATGAACCCACGTTCTCTGACCCATCTTGGACAGAGCTAGAAGGAATTATGTTAAATGAACTAAGTCAGAAAGATAAAGATAAGTATGAGATGATCCCACTCATCAACAGAAGTTGACTAAGAAGGTCTAAAAGGGAAACTAAAAGCAGGACCTGATCAAATTGTAAGTAGGGCACCAAAGTAAAAACCCAGTGGTGAGGGGTAGACATACAGCTTCCTGGGCCAGTGGGGGCTGGGAGTGGGCAGGAGGGATGGGTCACAGTCCTTTGGTGGTGGGAATGGTGTTTATATACACTCCTAGTAAAATGTAGACATATAAATCAGTAGTTAATTAATATGAGAGGGGGAAAATCAATTGTATGTCTCAAAGTTTCTCAAAACACAAACTGAATCCTTTTAATATATAGGCTGTGTATTTGATATGCGGACTCTCTCAAAAGCCTAGACCAAGTAGATTAGAAGCATCCAATAGCACAGCTATATACAAGATACTGGGTACTGGACAGCAAACCATAACAAAAGGACTTTTCAAAGTTAACCCAATTACCAAATAATGTGATGATAATATTAACTATCGATTGTCTTTTTGAACCCTAAGACAGCAGGAACCTCACATCTCCACTATAGAGCCCCTACTTCCCCCAGTCCTGGAACTTTTGGATAGGGCCCACTTTCCCGTAGGAATCTCCCAATCCAAACCAAATAATATTGCATCCGCCGATCACAACCTAACCAACGCAACGATTGCCACCTCAACATGCTTCACTTCAGACTGTGTCCAGAGACTTCATGTGTGGAATGACAACCCTTCAGCTTCATTACTCGGGTGAGACCTTTCCTTTTGAGAGAGCTTATGTTCACACGTACCCATAAACTACTGCAAAATATATACCTGAAAGCAGAAGTACACTAGAGTTTGCAGTGAGTACCTCCCTAACACTTCCTCTCCACTATTCCAAGCTTGGGATCCATGATTGCTCAACAAATTGTTTGGCTTCGTATGTTAACTCTCTTTTCAATCACCAGGTTCCAGATGCCACCAGGATACTGGCCAGGCTTCCCTGGATTGAAGACCCCACCAATATGTCCTGGAGCTCAGCTTCCCCAGAGACACACCTTACTAGGGAAAGAGAGAGGCAGACTGGGAGTATGGACTGACCAGTCAACGCCCATGTTCAGCGGGGAAGCAATTACAGAAGCCAGACCTTCTATCTTCTGCAACCCTCAACGACCCTGGGTCCATGCTCCCAGAGGGCTAGAGAATGGGAAAGCTATCATGGGAGGGGGTGGGTTATGGAGATTGGGTGGTGGGAATTGTGTGGAGTTGTACCCCTCCTACCTTATGTTTTTGTTCATTAATCCTTTCTTAAATAAAAAATTTAAAAAAAAGAAGTTGGAGTCAGTCCCTTTTATAACTATATATTTATTAAATCCATTCTAAAGAGTGCAATAAATAATCATCCTTTGACCTGCCCTAGCATTCAACAATGAAAATGTTTTATTATGATATTTTTACTTTCTACCTTGAGATGATAAAAGTCTTAGTTCAGTGCACTTTGTAGATAGAACAACCAGATGGCCTGAGTAACATCTCTTAATTAGGGCAATGATTTAATGTTCAAAGACCAGACTGTCAGGCACTGACCAATTGTCCAGGTCACTTCTGGAAAGAGCAAAGAAATGTTCCACAGTATTCCCAGCCCTCCACTTAGAAAAAGTATAAGCAGCCAAAGTGGGATTTTTCTTTTGTGCTGGCCTGCTGCCGTGTCAATAATTAATTTAGTCTCTTAATCACAGGAAAAGTGTTTAGGAAACTGAAGTAATGAGGAGAGGATATTCATCTGGAATGTGTGTGTTCCGACTCCTGAGCTTACACTTTGCCAACTTTCTTCCTGCCCCCGCAAGGAACAGCAAAAGTGTATTTACACCAGAGGGATGAAGATGCTCACTTGGGTTCCGCACCCTCCTGGTTGTGTGGCCTTGGTTTCCTTACTCTTTAAAATGGAGATAATAACATTTAGCTCCTATTACTATGATGTGTTGCCCAGGAGACACTCACAGGTCTCTCCATAGAGATGTATCTACTTATATTTAAATGGCAGATTCACTCCATCAGGTTCTACTTTGTGGGAAAGAATATCCAGTTTTATGTCTCCTAAAGATAGCACTAGTTCATGGCCAGTCCCCATCTTCAACTGAAAATGAGAGTTAAAATGAGAATATTATTGACGTGACTTATTTTTATCATCACTAAAGGGTGGCATTTAGTCAAGGTGCTGTTTATTAAATTAAAAAAAAGACAAAATCTGAGATTCTCTTTCTGATGAAAGACTTACCTAAAGGCTATTTTTATTACTGAAGTCATATTAGTGTCTGGCAAATTTTTAAAATGCAAAACAAGATGAAGTATGAAGCTATAGATGTTTGGGGGGAGAATCTGTAGAGATGTTAAATTATATTTGACTCATCTCTAGTAAGTTACATCATATTGTTATGAAAACATAATCATGATGCTACAAAATGTTTATGAGCATACCATTAAAATGATTTTTTCTATGCCATTATTTTTCACACCAGAATGAAGAGCATTTGAGACTAGCAGATATGTCAATAGCTCTCTGCTTTGAATTCCATTTAGTTGAAAACTTCTAAATATTTATTTATTTATAATAAATATTTATGTTAAAGGGAATGTAGACTTCATCACCATACTTCCTAATTTTCTCTTATAAAATTAAATTTCATGGCATCTATATTCAGGAAGGAGAGGTTGTGGGAGGCCATGTGATATTGAATGAAATATTGATCAGGACTTGCATATTAACTTTTAATACTTTACATGAAAGGGAAGCTAGTTGCATAAAACATAAATATAAATCTTGGCTTTTAAAACTAGAAAGATTAGTACTCAAGTCCCAGTCATAGCTATAAGACCTCAGGAGGAAGTATATATTGTCTCTCAGCCTCAGCTTACTTATCCCTAAATCCAAAATAACAACACTTTTTCTTGTAAGATATAATTAGATTTAAGTATTATCAGTCTAATAAGAGGGGAAAAAAAAGACAGATCTGTTTCTCTCCTCTCCTCTCCAGGATCAACTAGGAATACCAAAGGAGACCACCTGGAACTGAAACAAGACAGGACTAGAATGACTACAGGAACCCACCAAATCACTGGTGAGTGCAAACACACATGGCTGGTGACAGAGAGGAGCCTAGGGAGAGACTAAATGGCTTGTAACACTATGGCGGTTTATCAGTTGAGACACCACCTCCAGTCTGTTCCACCGACAAGAGGACAGCTGAAGGGAGGAGAGGACTCCTTGGAGACTCACCAAGTGTGGCTCTGAGTCTCCATTGCTGCTACCCTCAGAATCTGGAGCAGCGGCAGGGAGGGACACCAGGGGACAGAGATCTAAACAGGAAACTCAGGAGAAGACCTATACCTCAGTGGCATAGCTGTGGTGCTGTGAAAGTCTCCTTGCATAACTACGATCTCTGCCACACCCTGCCTTATCTCTTGGTCAGGAGTCAGTGATTAAGTTAAGAAGCCTACTTACAGTTTAAAAGCCCTCAGGCTCCCATAGCCTACAGAGAAGGAAAAAAAAAGAAAGAAAGAAAAAAAGAGGCTTTTAAATCACTGAGCTCCAACTTGGGTTAAAATACTATTGAAACAACTGTTAACTACCACCACTGTGAACCCTTTAATTACCTTACTTAGACACAAGTCAATCCAGAAAATAGTCATCAGTAGTTTGAAAAGTACTAAGAGAGGGAACTCATAACATAATATATAAAATGGGTAAACCAACAAGAAGAAGGATTGAAGAAACAAACCAGGAAAACAGTCCAGCTAAAAGCCCCCCAAAGGGTGAAGCACAAAAATAATGAGTTCAATATCCAAATATTAGCTAAGGAAATAATCACAGGAGTGAGTAAAGAGTTTGAAAGAATTGTAATCAGAAATACAGGAACAACAAATAAGACTCTGGAAGAAAACACTAACTATCTCAAGGTTATTAGAGAGTTGAAAGCTGAAATAGTTGAGCAAAGAACACAACTAGTTGAACAAGCTAAAACAGTATTAGAACAGGGTAACAAAATAGATGAACTCCAGAAAACAGTAGAGGGCAGAGAGAATAGAATCAATGAGGCTGAAGACAGAATTAGCAAGATCGAGGACAAATTAGAGACCACTAAAAAATCTCAAAAAGAGATTAAGAGATGCTGAAAACAATAACAGAGACCTATTGGATGACTTCAAAAGAAACAATATACACATTATTGGCTTACCAGAGGAAGAAAGAGAAGGAGCGGAAGAAAGCATTCTTCAGGCCATAATAACTGAAAACTTCTCTAGTCTAGACAACATCAAAGACATAAAGATTCAAGAAGCCCAGAGGGTCCCAAACAGAATTAACCCAGACCTAAAGACACCAAGACATGTCATACTTAGAATGGAAAGGAATAAGGATAAAGAAAGGATCCTGAAGGCTGCAAGAGAAAAACAAAGAGTCACCTACAGAGGAAAACCCATAAGATTAGCAGCAGACTTCTCCACACAAACACTATAGGCCAGAAGAGAATGGCAAGATATCTATCAAGTGCTCAATGAGAAAGGCTTTCAACCAAGAATACTATATCCTGCTAGACTGTCATTCAGAATAGATGGAGGCGTCAAAACCTTCTCAGACAAGCAACAGTTGAAAGAATCAACTATCACCAAGCCTGCCCTGAAAGAAGTTCTGAAAGGTCTTCTATAAACAGTCAGACCATCATAAATAGGACATATAACAGAACACTCTAAAACTCTACAAGAATGACATTAAAATATCTTCAATCTTTGATATCAATAAATGTCAATGGCCTGAATTCACCTATTAAAAGACACAGAATAGGAAGATGGATCAGAAAATACAACCCAACAATATGCTGTCTACAGGAAAACCACCTAACTCAACAAGAAAAACACAGACTTAAAGTGAAATTATGGAAAACTATCATACAAGCCAATGGCCCACAAAAAAGGGCAGGAACAGCTATTCTCATATCTGACACGATAGACTTTAAAATAGATAAGATTAAAAAGATAGGAATGGACACTACTTAATGCTCAGAGGATCAGTCAATCAAGAGGACTTAATAATTATTAACATCTATGCACCCAATGAGAAGCCATATAAATACATCAAACATCTACTGAAAGAGCTACAGCAATATGTCAACAGCAACACAATCATAGTAAGGGACTTCAACACCCCACTCTCTCAATTTGACAGATCATCCAGGCAGAAAATCAATAAAGACATAAGGGAGCTAAATGAAGAGATAGATAAACTAGAACTATTGGACATTTTCAGAGTCATTCATCCCAAGAAACTGGAATACACATTTTACTCAAATCCACATGGGTCATTCTCAAGGATAGACCATATATTAGGCCACAAAGACAGCATCAGCCAATTCAAGAGCATTGAAATCATCCCAAGCATCTTCTCAGACCACAGTGGAATTAAACTAACACTTAATAATCAACAAAAGATTAGTAACAGTCCCAAAATGTGGAAGCTCAACAGTACACTTCTTAACAACCTCTGGGTCAAAGAGGAAATCAAGGAAGAAATCAAAATGTTTTGAGACTTCAGTGAAAATGAAGACACAAGCTATCAAAATATTTGGGACACAGCTAAAACAGTACTAAGAGGGAAGTTCATAGCTATACAAGCACACATTAGGAAACAAGAAAAAGCACAAATAAACAGCCTGATTGCACATCTTAAAGACCTAGAAGAACAACAAAGGAACCGAAAAGCAACCAGAAGGACAGAAATCACTAAAGTTAGGGCAGAAATAAATAACATTAAGAATAAGAAAACCATACAAAAGATCAACGAAAGTAAATGTTGGTTCTTCGAAAGAGTAAACAAAATCAACAGACCTTTAGCCTAACTCATAAAACAAAAAAGGGAGAAGACCCAAATCAGATACTAAATGAAAGAGGAGATATCACAACACACACCACAGAAATTCAACATATCATGTGAGGCTTCTATGAACAACTATATGCCACCAAGCTAGAGAACCTGGAAGAAATGGACAATTTCCTAGATACCTACCAACTTCCAAAACTAAGTAAAGAGGAAGTGGATAACATGAACAGGCCCATCACAGCTAATGAAATTGAAACAGTTATCAAAAATCTCTCCAAAAATAAAAGTCCTGGACCAGATGGTTTTACAAATGAATTCCACAAAACCTTCAAAGAAGAACTAATACCTCTCTACTTTTAAAAGTCTTCCAGAAGATTGAAGACACTGGAATACTCCCTGCCAGCTTCTATGAAGCCAACATCACTCTGATACCAAAAGCAGACAGGGACACAACCAAAAAAGAAAACTACAGACCAATATCTCTGATGAACATAGATGCTAAAATACTGAAAAAAATTCTAGCCAACCGGATACTGCAGTATACTAAAAAGTTTGTTCATCATGACCAAGTGGGGTTTATCCCAGGCATGCAAGGTTGGTTTAATATACGTAAATCAATCAATGTGATCCACCACATCAACAAAAGCAAGACCAAAAACCACATGGTCATATCAATAGATGCAGAGGAAGCCTTTGACAAAATACAACATCCCTTTATGATCAAAACACTATAAAAATGGGAATAGATGGAAAATTCCTGAAGTAGTGGAGTCTATATATAGCAAACCTATAGCCAACATCATACTCAGTGGTGAAAAACTGGAAGCATTTCCACTCAGATCAGGTACTAGACAGAGCTGCCCACTATCACCATTACTATTCAACATAGTGTTGGAAATTCTTGCCATAGCAATCAGGCAGGAGCAAGGAATTAAAGGGATACAGATTGGAAGAGAAGAAATCAAACTCTCCCTATTTGCAGATGACATGATAGTATACACAGGAGAACCTAAGGAATCCAGCAAGAAGCTTTTGGAAATTATCAGGAAATATAGTAACGTGTCAGGCTACAAAATTAACATTCAGAAGTCAGTGGCATTCTTCTATGCAAAAGAAGCTGAAATCCAGAAATCAATTCCTTTTACTATAGCAACAAAACAATCAAATATCTAGGAGTAAACCTAACCAAAGAAGTGAAAGACTTGTATACTGAAAATTATGAGTCACTACTCAAGGAAATTGAAAAAGACACAAGGAAGTAGAATGATATTCCATGTTCATGGGTTGGTAGAATTAACATCATCAAAATGAATATACTACCCAGAGCCATCTATAAATTTAATGCTATCCCTATCAAGATCCCAAGCACATTTTTTAGGAGAATAGAACAAATGCTACAAATGTTTATCTGGAACCAGAAAAGACCTAGAATTGCCAAAACAATCTTGAGAAGAAAGAACAGAACTGGAAACATCACACTCCCAGATCTCAAATTGTATTATAGGGCCATTGTCATCAAAACTGCTTGGTACTGGAACATGAATAGACACACTGGTCAGTGGAATAGAATTGAGAGCCCCCACACCTATGGACATCTAATCTTTGACAAAGGGGCTCAGACTATTAAATGTGGAAAGCAGAGTCTCTTCAACAGATGGTGTTGGAAACAATGGGTTGAAACATGCAGAAGAATGAAACTGAACCACTGTATTTCACCAAATACAAAAGTAAATTCCAAGTGGATCAAGGACTTGGATGTTAGACCACAAACTATCAGATACTTAGAAGAAAATATTGGCAGAACAATTTTCCGTATACATTTTAAAGACATCTTCAATGAAATGAATCCAATTACAAAGAAGACTAAGGCAAGTATAAACCTATGGGACTACATCAAATTAAAAAGCTTCTTCACAGCAAAAGAAACCACTACCCAAACCAAGAGACCCCTCACAGAATGGGAGAAGATCTTTACATGCCATACATCAGACAAGAGTTTAATAACCAACATATATAAAAAGCTTGCCAAACTCAACAACAAGACAACAAATAACCCTATCCAAAAATGGGGGGAGGACATGGACAGAATATTCACCACAGAAGAGATCCAAAAGACTGAGAAACACATGAAAAAATGCTCCAAGTCTCTGATTGTCAGAGAAATGCAAATAAAGACAACAGTGAGATACCACTTCACTCCTGTGAGAATGTCATACATCAGAAAAGGTAACAGCAGCAAACGCTGGAGAGGATGTGGGGTCTAAGGAACGCTCCTACACTGCTGGTGGGAATGTAAATTGGTCCAACCCCTGTGGAGAATAGTCTGGAGAACTCTCAGATGGCTAGAAATGGACCTACCCTATGATCCTGCAATTCCTTTCCTGGGAATATATCCTAAGGAACCCAACCTATCCATCCAAAATGATCTGTGTACACATATGTTCTTGGCAGCACAATTTGTAGTAGCCAAAACCTGGAGGCAACCCAGGTGTCCAACAACAGATGAGTGGCTAAGCAAGTGTGGTATGGAATACTACTCAGCTGTAAAAAATGGTGACTTCACCGTTTTCAGCTGATCTTGGATGGACCTTGAAAAAATCATGTTGAGTGAAATAAGTCAGAAACAGAAGGATGAATATGGGATGATCTCACTCTCAAGCAGAAGTTGAAAAACAAGGTTAGAAAAGAATACAGAAGTAGAACCTGAAATGGAATTGGCATATCACACCAAAGTAAAAGACTCTGGGGCAGGGGGTGGGGAGAATACAGATCCAAGAAGGATTCATAGGACCTAGTGGGGGTTGTATTGTTATATGGGAAACTGGGGGATGTTATGCATGTACAAACTATTGTACTTACTGTTGAATGTTAAACATTAATTCCCCAATTTAAAAAAATTAAAAAAGAAAAGAAAAAAAGAGAATAGTAGCTGGTGTATAGTTAGAGTTTAAGGAAAAAATGGTCATTCTTAATAATTACTAAATGTATTACTTTAATACATGATTTTTGCCAACATAGACTTTTAATTCCTATCTCTCAAAATAGATGACTTGGGGCTGGGAAGATGGCATAATGCAAAAAGATTTTCATGCCTAAGCCACCAGAAATCCCAGGCTCTGTCCCTGGAACCACCATAAGCCAGAATTGTTCAATGCTCTGGTGAAAAATAAAAAAAAAATGACTAGTGAGAAATAACTTAGTGCCATTTCGGGGGTGGGGGGGGGTTCTGCATCATAGCCAGGAAAAGAATAATATCTTATACAAAAGTATTCAGTGTATTTGTAAATATACACATTCAAGATAAATCTGCAACTTAATATAGAAGTATTGGCTTTTGAGCTGGTAAAATAGCTTGCCTGGAGATTGGACTGCTTTGCTATATTACACTGAAGGAAGCTTTGGTGATATGAATATCTATCTATCTGTCTGTCTGTCTGTCTGTCTATTCAAAGGAGAGGTATTGGCTTTCATTTAATAGCTTAACAATTTTGCATGTCATCATATTCAACCTTCCAATATAGAAGATAGCTGTTACTGGTGATTTAATATAGAAGATAGCTGTTACTGGTGATTTAACCTGTTCATGAGCATGTCTGGGCATTCTGCCAGTAGCCAACAAAACTCTAATACTTTGCATTATTTACATAGGTTTATCCAGAGTAGTAACAAATAATTAACAAACATTTTGTTTCAAATACACATCAAGTGACCAGGAGGTGGCTCAGTGGGTAAAGTGCTGGAGTTGGACATGTGAGGTCCGAAATTTGATTCCTGGCACTGCACATGCCAGATTTAATACAATCTCTCTCTCTCTCTCTCCCTCCCCCTCTCCCTCTCTCTCTCTCCCTCTCTCCCTCTCTCTCTTTCTCCCTCTCTCCCTCTCCTTCTCTCTCTCTCATAAATTAAAACTATTTTAAAGAAATAGTTCTAAAAATTAAATAAATAATTCAAGCACACGTTAATATAGAAACATGTAAAACTACACAAGCTGTAGTCAGATAGGCTGAGTTCTAAGCCCAGCTCTGCTACTGGCTAGCTTTGTGGTAATACGCATGTTATTTAACAGCTCTGTATCCTTCTTTTTTCTTTTCTTTCTTTCTTTCTTTCTTTCTTTTTTTTTTTTTTTGCCTCCAGGGTTATTGCTGGGGCTCAGTGCCTATATGATGAATCCACTATTCCTGTGGCCATTTTTTTCCCCGATTTATTTACTTTTTCATAGGACAGAGAGAAATTGCTAGAGGAGGAGAAGACAGAGAAGGCAAGAGAAAGATAGACATCTGCAGACCTGCTTCAGCGCTTGTGAAGCAACACCCCTGCAGGTGGGAAGCCAGGAGCTCAAACTGGGAGCCTTGTGCGGGTCCCTGCACTTCATACTATGCGCACTTAACCCAGTGTACCAACGCCCATCCCTGCCCCCCGCCAGTTTCCTTAATTATTAAATTTAAATAGGAGTATTTACTTTGGAGTGGTACTTTGCAGTTTTAGAAAAACCAGCATACATAAAGGGCTACAATGGAAAGCATTTAGTCTATCTATATCAACGCAGGCAAATGTAGCAGACTTCAACAAAATTTTCTTAGATCATCTCCATATTTTATTTGGAATTGAAGTTTAGGAAGCTTAGATGGCATTTTTAATTCTCTATACTTGAAGTAGACATTTGATATCACTGACTCAGATTTTTCCTCCTATAAAATTATTGTAGTATTAGCTGTGTGTAGTTGTCTCCTAAGTATGGTAAAATCTAGAATGGGTAAAGAGTCTGGATCTGAGTAGCTTTAACTCTTTCAGCACTTGACAGCAGGAGATACTATTATTAACTAAAGGCTTGTGACTCCTTACCCTGAGCCTAGGACGAATGTGATAACCAAATGTTGGTTGGTGACTCTATGATTCAAACAAAACCACTAGAGAAAAGAAAGTCATTTTTCTTGCTATGGATTTCCTGCCAACAGTATTAAGGAAAATTAGACATAACATGAATTCCATATGACCAACTATATTACTCTTCCATTAGGTCATAAAAAACCAAGTCTCTCTGGCCTACTATATCTGAATCCCAAATCATTTATATCTCAGATTTAAAATCTTGCTCTAAATCTTTAAACACCTGCATCATGTTGACATCCAAAATAAGCATGATTAATTGAAAAATATAAGATTTCTGTCAAAAGAAAAAAGAAGTCCCATGAGGATATGAGAAACCATGTGCCCCAAACTTGAAAGTACAATATGCAGATGCAAGTAGATTCCAGCTTCAGTGTGTACTGATAGAAATGCAAGTGGACAAAAAAATGTTTAAATCACTCGAGAAGAATTAGTATGTGTTTAATTATTATGTCTCAGATGAGAGTTGTTGTAAATCACAATGAAATGGTAATTACACTCCCAGACACACTGCAACGAGTTTTAATAGACCACATACCTTTCAGCTTCAATGTGGTCAGGTTTCACTCTGGTAATAGACAAGCTCTTGTTGTCAGAATTGTAAGCAGGTGGACTGATCCAAATGAAGGCAATAAAGGAGTGATATGGAGTAAGGCCAAGTGCAAGGCAAATTGCTTTATCCAGCACAGATTTTGTTTGGTTTGAAAAGAAAATCCTGGCTGGCAAAATAGCTTATTTAGGCAGTGTGCCTGCTTTGCCGTGCACATGCCCCAGGTTCAAGTCTGACTATCAATCCTCTGGAGGAAGCTCTAGTGCTATACTGTCTCTATCTGAAAATGTCAACCCAGATCAGTGAATCCCTAGCAATGACAGAGAGAGAGAGAGAGAGAGAGAGAGAAGGAGGAGAGGGCGGGGGAGGAGGAGAAAGAGAAGAGGAAGAAGAACAACAAGACGAAGAAGGAAGAGGAGGAAGAAGGAGGAGGAGGAAGAGGAGGAAGAAAGAAGTAGAAGAAGGAAGTAAAACAAAGAAAGAAAGATGAAGAAGGGGACATAAGAGAAGAAACGAAATGGAGGTAGAAGGGAGAAGGGGATGGGAGTTGGAGTAAACAAAAGGAAATCCAAACTGAACAGAATGATTTAACTTGATGTTATACCATTTCTTACCTAGTTGATTTCCTCTGGAACAATAATTCCATCATTAAAGATACATATTATTCCAGAATTCATTTATAGGTTTCCAAGGTGATTACCATGGTTGTGACGATAGTCTGACTGCTCCTATTGAAATATGCTAATTTTCAGATAGAAAAATCATGGTACATATTATACGCTACTTATTGAAACCCATCTGCTTAAGTTTGGCATCATATTAGGTTATGGATAATATTTGGGGTGTAATACCTTCCTCCAGTATTTATTCCTATCAAATGAATTCATATGACAGATGTAAGACATATAATAAATGGGCTGGAGACTATCATTTGGTCCTACTGCGTCACCTTTTCACTAGTCTCTTCTCTGAGATGAACTTCTTCATTTTCCCATACTGCCTAAATATTTTTTAAAGATTTTATTTATCTACTAATGAGAAAGTCAGGAGGAGAGAGAGAAAGAACAAAAAATTATTCTGATACATGTGCTGCTGGGGATCAAAACCAGGACTTCATGCTTGAAAATCCAATGCTCCATCTACTGCACTGCTACCCAGACCACACCATCCTGTCTAAGTCTTGGCAGATGAGGCTGAAGTTTCCTAAAACTTTTTTTTTTAATTTTTTTTTATTTAAGAAAGGATTAATTAACAAAACCATAGGGTAGGAGGGGTACAACTCCACACAATTCCCACCACCCAATCTCCATATCCCA